>NC_030855.1:6177518-6228141 GCF_000208745.1 Theobroma cacao | reverse complement strand
TGGTTGAAATGCATGTGAAATTTGACATATTAAACTTTGGGAAATTATATGAGTTTCATGTTGTGTTAGTCATGTGAACAGGGTGACCTTTGCTTAAGGGAATGGGGAATTTTTGCTGGTGTCTTGTTTCTCGCTGCAGCGAGATTTAGCGAGAAACTCTCGGGTTGGAGGGGTAAGGCTGACCAGAAATCTCGCTGCAGCGAGAATGTTATTGTAGCTTCTCCCTGCAGCGAGAAACTTTCTATTTTGTGACCAAAATTTCGCTGCAGCGAGAAACTTTCTATTTTGCTCCTCATTTGGTTCGATTGCTACCCTATTTTCCATTTCTTTGATACCATAGTTGAGTATGGACTTCCAACATTAAGGAATAAAATAAATTAAGTTTAAAATGAGCAGGTTTGATGAAAAACCCTCGGCCAGTTAAGAAACCCTCAGCTAGTTGATAATTAAAGTCAAGTGTCAATGCAATAAAAATTCATTCTCGCTGCAGCGAGAATGCCTTTCCATTGCAACAAGGACCCGTCGTTTATTTGACCGGATTCACATGAATGCTATTAAAGTTTTCACTCTTCAAATCCTTTGTTGAGCATAGACCTTTTTCATAAAGTGATTTACTCATGTGGGGCTTACATGAAGGGGTTTTAATAAGAACTAAAACAAATTGCATTGTTTTGAAAAATGAATGCATCATGATTTCGCTAAACATTCCTTAATGTTTGCTTGTTCCCTTCTTGTTCACTCACTGGGTTTATACTCACCGTTTTCAACTTCATATTTTCATATAAAGAGGCAGTTGGTAATTAGGTCGAGGTGACCTCGTAGATTCGACTATTGCTAGGTGTCTCGGCATTCAGTAGCTGTACATTTGCCCTGAGTCTCTCCACTGGAAATCGAGTCTTTTTTTTAGATGTATAGACAACCCTTATGTAAATTATTAAGATACATGTTATAGACAATGTATATATATATACTTGATCGATATGCCACTATGAGTTGGCAATGTTTAGTATTATTTTGATTCAAAGTTATAAAATATGACTTCAGTAATTTTGATGGAGTAATGAACAGATCATGTAAATAAGCTTGCTTGGGCCTAGTGGGCTATGTCCATTGGGCCCATGCGCCAGTCATGGCCCGAAATTTGGGTCGTGATATTTCTAAAGAAAAAGAGGCATTGAAGCTAGCAAGGAAAGCAAGAAAAATTATAGATCGAAGGCTTAATAAATATTAAAGTTCTTTCTTTTCTTGTTATTTATATTCTTTCTTATTTAGTTTTGATGGTTAAATTTCTTTTTGGATGATGTTTTTAGGAATTATGTTGAACTAATTTTTTTTAATCTAGAATCACAATTGAACCTAATGCATAATTTGAATTTTTAATATTTTTTCGTACTTATGATTGGTAGTGTTTGAGTTGTTTATTTCAATCTTATTTTTAATGCGTTTGATTGCCTGATCACCAATTAGATTGATTTGGAAACCTACAGAGAATTGGAAAAGGGAGTTTAGAGTATGCCTCGGATGAAATAGCATATGTTCAATATCAATTTCATAAGATGATTGATTTGATTCATGTGTAAGGTAGAAATACACTTATATATCATATGTAGCCAAGATAAAAGTCTAACTTTAATGAGTCTTTCTTGATTTCAATTTGCCTAGGAATATAGTAAATTGGTTAAGGAAGATATTTTTATAAGAACATCAGAAGAGACTTACAAATAAATTAGAACTCTAAATTAACAACTCAAGCCTATTTAGTAAGTAAAAAAGGAATAAAAGAGATTCAGATGGAACATTGAGGGGATATTGTGGTTCTAGACTTTTGGTTGATTGATTAATTAATTAAATTGCTATTTTTATTTTCAATTTTAGTTTTAGTTTATTTAATTTTCAATAGTTTTAAATTCGGTTGTTTGGATAAGATTGAGTTGTCTTAACTTTAGTATTTAGCAAAAATATTTGGTCAATTTTCCATGGGAATGAACTTTACTTTCCTTATATTACTTGTTAACAATACGTGCACTTGCATGGTAAATCTGACAACCATATGCTATGTACATATGCTACTATGTTTATTAGTTTTGAAAATGGGGAACAAGCCTTTCACTTGATTTGATGCCTTAACTTTTGCATGTTGTCAATGATTAGATTGAGAAAATGATTTTGGAAATCTAAAATAAAAAACCTTACATTGAAGAACATTTTGATATTGTCTTCCGTGTTTGAATTGGCATGCTTGTATGTTGAGTATTCTATAGTAAGTCTTAAGTAGACTACATGAACATGTTGGTAAGTAGCTCACTTCTTTTATTGAACTGATGATGAACTTTGAGATGATTTGAATGTTTGCTAAATTAATTTGATGGAGCCTGATAAGTGAGGAACCCATAACTAGTGATAGTAGACACTAGTCATTGTGCACAATGCTTTATAACTTGGGATCACTAACTGAGGTACCAAATCGCCAAAGTGCGCAAAAACGCTCATGTTGATTATTGGTAGTTAACGAAGTTTTACCCGTGTCTCTGGTTAGCAATTCATGCAATCCTACCGTTTTGCTTATTTGTTGATAGCTTCACGTTCGACCCTCTTTGTTTGAAAAAGTACTCTTTTCCGTAATGAGCCACCTAAAATTCCATTGATAGTTAACGTTGATGTTTAAATTTGATATTAGACGTGAATATTGGTACTCGATCAATGATCCGAGACTTGGTCGTAGTTAACTAGTAAAAAGATTTCAAAAGGAACTCTTTGTGAACATAATAGCATTTACAATAATGTTTAATCCTTGACAGTATGGTTTGGCTCGACTTTAATTTGTCTTGGAACTTAGAAACTTTGGTTTTGCTTTGAAAACTTGGATTTCGTAAAAGAGGTATCGATACTTCTAAGGGAAGTCTCGATACCTTTGTTCCAAAGGAAATTGGAAATTGATTCTATTTGAGAAGCATCAAGACTTGTAAGGCATGTCCTAATACTTGTTACACAAGGGACTAAGTATCGAGACTTATGAGTAATGTCTCAATACTTAGGGTCTGACAATGGAATTATTTGGTTTCTAAAATATTTTTGAGACATATTCGATTTTGTAAGGTTCATTCAACTTTGTAATGGCTTTGATTATGTTTGAAATACTTGTACAATGTTGGAAATTAAATTAGAACATTGGATTTCAAGTGAGTTTATTAAAACTCTCTCATTTGAACTTGTTCCCCTTCACTATATCTACTCATGGAGTCTTTGTGACTCACCTATTAGTTTCCCACATTTCTTTGTAGATTAATAGACTTCTTGACTCGTTATCCTTTAAGAAAAGCTACTATAGTTGATTGGTAGGTCATCGATAAAGTTCTAGTAGGTGTCAACCCTCACCTTTTAGTCATACTCTATTGGTCAAACATTGGGTCATACTATGTTTTGGATTTTAGCTATATTTGGATTACTGTAATAATTGGTATACCTTGGTTTGCCACTAGATGGCTTACACTTGATATTTAATTTGTATTTGTTTCTGCAATTTGAGCATGGGATCGTGTTAATTGATGTTTAAGATTTGGTACATGTTCTACCTATATATATGATTCCGTGGTGATGTGTCCCATGAGAAAATTGATTATTTGTTTTGAGGCTTGCATGGGTTGAGTGGGACCTTCCCATTAGACCCTTGCACTGGTCATAGAATCTCAAATTTAGGTCGTGACAAGTTCAAATCATATTACATTCCTAAGTGTGTGTAGACAATTATGCCTTTGATATGTGAGTTGGGCCTATTGTCTGGGTTGCTTAGCCTTCTTGGATTGCTGTCTCCTAGCTTGACTGGGCTAGATTGAACTCTTGGACCGTGACACTTGTCCTAGCATGGTACATGGCATTCTTACTCAAATCTAAAGTACCTTGACTATCACAAAACCCCATATACTATCTCACTTAACCTTAATTCAAGAAGGAATTATTTCATCAAAACATCTATTTACCTATATTCAACTTTTGTGGTCGACAAAGGACCCATTTCTATAGTTTAGACTACCAAGATACAACTCCCTTGTATAAAGTGAACAAGTACCCTGAAACTAGATTCTGTACCATCAAGATCACTTACCATATCTTAAAGGGAATTTGTAAGAGAAAGTGTTCATGACAAACTTGATGGTTTTCTTAATATATGCAGGTTTCAAGAGTCCATTTGTGGAATTAAGCAAGCATCTCGAATTTGGAAATTCCATTTTGATTAGATAATCAAAGAGCTTGATTTCATCAAAAATGAGGATGAGCCATGTGTGTACAAGAAGACTAGTGAAAGTGTAATCAATTCCTAGTGATGTATGTGGATGATATATTTCTCATAAGAAATGATATATCAATGTTGGAATTTACAAATATTTGGTTATTTAAAAATTTCTCCATGAAAGATATGAAAGAAGCAACCTATATATTGGGAATAAAGATCTATAGAGATAGATTTAAAAGGCTACTCAGAATCTCTCAATCCATGTACGAAGATAAGGTGCTAAAAAGGTTAACATGGAGGAATCCAAGATGGGATACTTGCCTATGTTTCATGGCATGTATCTCTCCAAGGACATATGTCCTAAGATAGAAAAAAAAAAGATTGCATGGATAGGATTCCATATACGTCGATAATTAGGTCCACCATGTGTATGATGTTATGCATTGGACCAAATGTATCTTATGCTTAACTATTATGAGTAAATACCAAGCTACTTCAGGTGAACAAAACTAGATAATAGTGAAAAATATCTTTAAGTACTTAAGAAGAACTAATTAAAGATGTTTTCTTTTTTTTTTTTTGGTCTATGTAGAAGCTAAACTACAAGTTTAGGATAATAGTGATGCAAGCTTTTACTCCGACAAGGATAATAGAAAATCATAGGGTGGATATATGTTCACTCTAATGATGAAGCGACCAATTGGAAGAGTTCCAAATAGGAATGACCATAGATTCAACAACCAAAGCCAAATACATCTTTGATTCTAAGGTGGCAAAAGAGGAAGTTTTGATCAAAACATTCATTGCCGAACTAATTATAATTACTAGCATTATTGAACTACTACCTTTTTATTAAGACAACAATGGAGCCATTGCGCAAGGAAAGGATACAAGGCCTTATCAAAGATTCATACTTGTATTGAGAATTACCACTTGATCGGAGAAATAATCGAGAGAGATGACAAAAAGATTGAAAGTGTAGCCACAGAGGATAGTCTAGCAAATTCTTTCATTAAGGCTCTATCTTAGCAAAAACATGATCGTCATAAAGAAAAGTTTAATATTAGATACATAGCTAATTAACTTAAGTGCATATGGGAGATTGATAAAGATAATGTATGCCCTTTAAGCTAGTTGATTAGGTATAGAGATATAATATGTTATTTTATGCATTATATTTCATAAAGGTTTACTTTATCTTTATGTTTATAATTGTTATAAATAACTAATAAGATAAAATCGATGATTAGATATAGTTTGCAATAAGTATTATAAAGTGCAATAATTATGAGGTCCTTATTACATCAAAACATAATTCTTAAAATTTCGTAATTAATGCTTTATCAAAATTGGACATTGATAAAGCCGAGAGATCAACAAATGTTTATATTCCTCACTTTTGAGGTGAGCAATTGATCTCGTAAATTAAAGTATAGAGATACGTGAACTAACATGTGGGTACTTATTATATGAACAAGTTCACTAAACCTGACTCACCATGAAAATTCTATTTGATATTTCACTCAATTGTCTATGGAATAAATTCTCATATGACAGTTGTGTAAGTGATCCTTTGATTTGAGATCATCAAGTTGCCTTATATGTATAGTACTACAATATTGTCTTTAATAGTCCTAACTAAAGATGTTCATAAAGGATGGGTATTGGATATAGTATGAAACATTTAAAGGCAATTGAATGATTAATAGAGGATTCATCACCCTAAATGATATTAAGGGGAATATCCCCTTGCATCTTGACATGTAATTACTCAAGGGGAGTTCTGGCCCAAGGTAGTATGAGGATTCAGACAAAAGGTTTTTTTTTAATCTCATTAAAGAGTTTACTCCTAGTCTCAAGTTCTAATATGGTAAAAGAAAATATAGAGTAGTCATTGAACCATGTTGTATGTCTTGTGGAATATTTGTTGATAAAAAGATATTAATTACATTGCCAGATTGTGTACTAAAGGGTTAGTCAAACCACATTGACTCTTCTTATCATTTAGGTGGTCATCACAAATTCATAGATATCAATCATGATTTATGAATATGAATTAATCAATTCAAGAATTGATGATAAATACAAAAGAGTTTGATTCATCTAATCTTAATTGGCTTATGATTATAATTTATATTTATTGTCAATTTTTTAATAACCTAATGGATCACACATATTTAAGAGTGACACTTGGGAATGTAAAATGAGACAATTAAGGTGGACCTCTTTGTGAAGAAACATTTAACTTTATATGATTTAATTGAAAGATTTTTATTAAATTAGGCAATTTTAATATTAGCATAAAATTATGCTATTCCTACTTGGTTTAGGATTGCCTAGATAAATAATATGTTTATGCTACAAATTGAAAATGCATGTGAACCTAAGAGACAATAACCAAAGAAAGGAACAGAAAAGAGAGAAAAAGAATAGGATTCCCTTCAAAACCCTAGATAACACACCTCATTTGCAAAACCTTGTGAATCAACGGCAAGGCTTCTTCTTCTTTTTTTGTTGGTTGTCTTTTAGACTCCTTAATACTAGGCCTTGCAAGCATAAATGGCCCTATCCTTCTTTGGAGTTATTCCCTCTTATAATCCATGTAGACTAACATTAAAGGTTAGATGCTTAGATAACTTTGTGGTTTACCCCAACCATAACCCAAGCTTGGTGCACAAGAGGACCTTAGTTTTGTACTTGATTACCTTATAATTTAGGCATCAAAAGTACTAATTTAAAGAAATCTTACTCCTCTACTTAGGGATTTCTACATTGAATAAACTAAAGATGATCTTACTTGAGGAAAATTTATTAAATTTTCCATTGCATATGTATTTTGAATGCATGACTTTTTACAACAACCTAAAAAGTCCAAAAGAGCCTATAAGGCCCAAAAAAGCTCAGAACGTTCAAACAAGTTTAGATAAACCTAGTCGAATCCACTCTCTACCAAAGTCAAGTTACGACCCATGCCAACTCAAACCTTTGAGCCTAAACCTAAGCAACTTCATTTTGATTACATCTAAATCCCTTTTAATCATGACAAACAGAGGACACAACCTATCCATATGACCACTTATCATGCAGACATTAGGATACAATGATAACACGTTTAGGTTAGGATTATTATAAACATACCACATAGATATGTATGGTATGCATGTTGTCATTAAAATTATCATATTGAAATGCTATGTACATTATATGATACTAGGATTATCATGACAATGACATTATTAATATGCCATGAACTATGATGATAAAGATACAATGATTGCATGTTTGGGTTAAGATTACTATAAGCATACCACATAGACATGACTATGAAGTGTGCCATGAAAGTATGTCACTATAAATATGTCACGTACTTTCTAGCAAGGCATTTAGTTCTAGATACTTTTTATCATATGAATGCCATCTTAGTTCTAAAGGTATTTTTGTCATTTGACAAGTGATGCAGCTCTAAAAGCATTTTCATAAATTTTAGAAAATGCATCATATTAGATTTTCATGTTATTTCATGTTTGCTTTAGTACTTATATATTGTTTACATCATTTTAATAGTCAAAAGATCACCTAAGGTTGTCAACCTACCTATATCTTTTTCAATGCATGTGTGACAGCATGAAACATACAAATGTTAACAATTTCATGAGATTTTAAGTAAAGTTAAGATGTGCTCTTTAATTTTGATCCCTAACTAAGTTGATTCAAAGTGGAATAGTGGAGGTTGGGTTCCAAGCAAAGTTAGAAGCTTTGATTCCTTCCTTATTTCTTGCTTAAATCTCCGAAAAAGTTCTTTTGTAACAACTAGACTTTTCACCTTGAAATGTATATAATCAATTCTCAATTTTGCCATGAAAATTAGGCAATGACTCCAAATTTTCCTTTTAGTGGCATAACTCTAGATCTAGTTAAATTTTCCTAAGGGTGATAAACCACTGCTACTTACTATCCAATTATGATTTTAGGATTTTAAAATCATTCCATTAACCCTAAAATTATTTACAACCCTAAGTACATATGGTACACACTTCAAAGGCTTTCTTGTCTTCATATGAAACTATTGAAATACCTTGAATACTTGGTCCTTTATTTTTAACAAAAACATAAATTTTTTCCCCAAGAATCATCAATAGAAGTAACAAAGTATCTATTGCCACCTAAAGATTCCACTTCAATGGGACCAAAAACATCAAAATGAATCAATTTTGATTTATCTTCCTTACCAAATAAATAATAATCATGTACCCGAGCATTTGTCTCATGAGTTGGTGCATGATCCCCTACTTAAAGAGTAAGGCTCAAAACCTCCTTCTTCCAATTAAAATAGAGTTCATTTTTTAAATAGGCCTCATGCATAAGGCGTTTCTAAAAATAGGCCTTCCCATAATTTTAACTGTTTTTAGCCAGGATAATTAAAATTTGGACAAAATTACCCTTAATGAAACCGACCCATTATTGTGTCACTCTGTGCCTTAACTCGAAACCTATTAACTGGTCAAGTATAATTACAAGGCGTGTAAGTCTTCAGTTCTCATCAACAGATCATACATCTCCAAATAAAGAATTCTGTCAAAAACATTCCTCACTAGTTCAACTTTCAAGAATTTTGCACAATGGTAGAAGCATTTTGGAGTGGTTATTATTCGCATAAAGGTAGTTCCCATATTGAGCAGTGAGAAGAAGTTCACATTACATGGAGAAAGGTATAATATATTTTTATTTTATTTTGAACCATGTGGAGAATGTTTTTAAGGTTATTGTTATTCTTCATGTTTTTCATTTATGGTTTTTAAGCATAAACGTATGCATATTGCTTGCTCATATGGATATTCTTGTTGTTTGAAATTGTTAAATATAAACATGAAGGTGGTATTGTTGGTGTTGTTGGGTCAAAAGGTGACAGGGCATGCATGACTGGTTGATATGTATGCGTTATCACCCTTTGATAGGAATTGGGTTTAAAGTTTAGATATTGCGTGACTGAGGGCTTGCTTATGTGGTTGGCACATTTTGCATGACTGGATTTTGGCATAGCATCACATAGGGTATGCGTGATTGTATTAAGGTTTAACATTGCGTGACTTCTTGTTGATAGGCTTTTGCATGACTACTGTTCAGGCATGGCATCACTTAGTGTGTGCGTGATTGCATTAGGGTTTAACATTGCGTGACTAGTTGATATGTAATTGCATGACTTGTTGATAGGTCTTTGCGTGACTGGTTGGTAGGTCATTGCATGAATATTGTTTAGACATGGCGTCACTTAGTGTGTGCGTGATTTGTTTTGTTGTTCTTAACATTATGTGACTTGTTGATAGATCATTGTGTGATTTGATGTTAGTAATTGCGTGACTTATTGATAAGGCATTACGTGATTGTTTTTTGTATGAAATTGTGCAAGTGTTATAACTGCATGAAATTTATCTGCATAGCATTACATGACCAACATTGTGTTCATTCTGTATTATTTTAGGTCCACTGTAATGCTTTAATATGTATATGTTCATTTACTTAATAATCCATGCTCGACACTTGCATTAATTATTCTGTTTCAAGGTTGTCTAAAAACAGTTAAACTTATTGTGAGGGTTTTTTTTTAGTGAGCTTCTGAGAAGGGCTATTTCTCATAAATTCCTCCTATTTTTTTAATCTACAATGATCTTATTAACTAAAATGGGAATGTTATCTATTTTATGTTACAGATGTCCAGCACAGGAACAAAACAGGATAATGAGGAATGTTTGCTTTGTGTGCCAAGGCACCGGTGTGGGTTCAACATTGGCATTAACATGCACTGTAAGTGGTCGTATCTGCATGTGATACGTGAGATGCTGTGCAAAGTAAATGAGTTGGAAACCTTAAAGAGAACATGCTTTGGGCATATGATGGATGTCGAATCAGAGAAGAGTTTATTCTGCACTAGTCTCGTGCACAACTTAATGCTACCAGAATCAATTAACTTGACGCCATCGAGGGTGAGTTATGGTTTGCTATAGGCAAAATGAAGGCTCGGTTCTTGAAGAGGGAGTTCAGTCTGGTGAGAGGATTGAAGTTTGGTACACTACCGGCCCTTATTGTCAATCTCTACAAGGTCGTCCCTAGAGGAATTCACCAACGATATTGGGGACCAGCAAACGAGGTAAAGATACAACAAGTTTGAGAGATGTTCAAGGGAGGGCAGTTTCAGCAGGAGGGAGATGCAACCAAGATGGCCCTCGTTTTGATCGCGAGCAATGTTTTATTTGGTCAAGACTACAGGCGATCAGTGATTCCATGGTTGTTGTTATTAATCAAAAACATCGACAACTAGAATGCGTTCCCATAGGGCACATACATTTAGAGTCTGACTGTCAATTACTTGATGAGGGGTCTCAAACCTCTAGTGATAGGAGTAGCAGAGAATAAACGTTACTATTTCTACAGATTTATATAGGCATTTCAGGTAGTGTGCCATACCCTAATGGTTATCATTATTTTTTTCGCATAAAATTTTATGAGGTGAGTAAAAAATGTTTCACAATTGATGTGCAGTTTTAGGCATTGGAACCAATTCTTGATATCTGAAGCTTGTTTGGAAGGCAAGGCCAATCTGGATAGGTTTGCCCAAAAATACTAAAATGGCAGTGTGACGAGAAGCCTATAGGCTTCTACGTCAATATTGCAAGTTTGGAGAGAGAAAGCAAAGTGAGTAAAGAAACCAAATTTTTTTGTTTTATTTAATTTTATTTTTTTGTAATAGGGTAATAAAGATTAAACTTAATGACAATGTATGTTTTGGTGCAGTTGTGTGCAGTCGAGACATTAGAGCCAACTGCGAAAGAGATGTTGATCGCATATTGGGCCGATATTAAAGTCAATATCTCTGAGGGGTAGATATACGTTCCATTATAGAAGTTTGAGGGTTGGTCAGAATTCGATCCCCATCAAAGGAGGAAAATAATAGATTGCAAACAGAAAAATATGGTAAGACAAGGTGTTAAGTGGAGACGTACCATGGACGAGGAGCTCCATTCCCAGTTCGTTGTTGTTAAGGCCTCGAGTGCTGCTGAGGCACCTGATTCTCCTCCTTCGGCTCCTCATGTTGCTCCTGATGTTGCTTCTCCTGATGCTCCTCATGTTGCTACTCTTACTGTAATTGTCATGACTCCTCACACTGCTCCTCTTACTGTTTTTACTGCTACCCCTCATGCTCAGGCGCACAACCCACCACTGCGTCCTCAAATAACTACGAGCTTTAAGCGAGAAATGTAACATATTCTGACACAGTGGAAGAAGGACCTACAGTCAATGAGGATGGAGATATAGATGGACATGCAAACGCAGATGTAGTTGTTAAGGACAGAGGTTGACTGAGACA
Source organism: Theobroma cacao (assembly GCF_000208745.1). Classification (NCBI taxonomy): domain Eukaryota; kingdom Viridiplantae; phylum Streptophyta; class Magnoliopsida; order Malvales; family Malvaceae; genus Theobroma; species Theobroma cacao. The sequence goes on along the minus strand of NC_030855.1, from coordinate 6,216,547 downwards.
TGCATATGCATATGCATGCAATGTAGTTGGAGATCCAGTAGGTGATGAAACTGCAAATGCAGTTACTACATTTGGATATCCAGCAGACACTACAAGAGCTAGAGGAAAAGATTGTCGGTCGACTGATCGACCGTTATGAGGTATGAGCTTTTATCTTTTTTCATTGCGTGAGTTATAACATGTATGATGTATACACTGTTTTAATGTATTTGATTGTTTCCACCATTTAGAGTCGATCGATGGATGAAGAGGATGGTGCGCAAAACAAATAGGGCAGCGGTACTAAGGTTGATCTTGACAAGGTAGGTATCTTAAATCAGTCTATTGCATCAGCTCCAAGCTCATCTTCTACTGGCCCGATCGAAGATCATCCTGCCATTAGTCCAACTATAACTTCCCCACATCTTGCTCCCATCCCATCTCCACTAGAGGCCACCCAGCATTGTTAGCGTACACCTTTTCTAGAGCACACCTTCTCCTAAGGCTCCACCTCTACCTCAGGTCGAAGAGGCACCTCATCATGCGAGTAGTCCAGCTATAATTTCCTCGTGTCCCAACTCCACCAGAGGCCCCCCAGCATGGTGAGATCACAGCTTTTCCTAAGGCTCCACATCCACCTCAAGTCGAAGATGCACGTGTGAGCTTAGCCAACAAATACCTTTGAAGCCTATATGTTAACCTGTTATTAGTCCAGCGTAGAGCGAAATATGATTTGAAGGACAGATATGAGTCCTTCATGAAAAATGAGCAAGCTAGGTAAAATGATAAAAATACACGATATTAAGGTTAATGGTTTTAAGGTATTGATTCCATAGACATTTGACGTGGGTATTATATATATGCAGGGTTAACATTCTGGGCATTGAAAGGCATAAGGGCCTTGATTTTTTCCAAAGATTGGAGATGCCGACTAAGTTGTTGGACAACCAACACATTGATGCATGCATCAACGTCATGTGTAAGCGAGCACGCAAGCACCATCCATAACTCTACAAGCAAAGAATATGCACTGTTGACAGCTACTTCTATGTAAGTATTTTTTAATGAGTTGTAATTATTCAAATGTATGGGGTGGGTATTGGTTAATGGGGTGGTATTGCCAGACCATGTGCTTAAGTATGCGAGGGGTTGGAGTCCTCTATAGGGTTTGCCATGACACAAGGTTGACTCAATTCTCGTACCGTGCTTTTTCGAAGGCCACTAGGTGGAAGTGCACATTAACTTGCTGAAATAGAGTATGACGTTCGTCAACTTGTCATACAGTTTGACAGATGCAATGAAGTCTGGCTTATGTGATAAGCAGATAAGTCCACTAACAACATTGTTTCCCATTATATGCCCTCAGGCCGAGTACTTTGTTAGCTCATGTCATCAAATGAGATCTTTAACGTGGATGAGGTATAGCTTAAACGTAAAAACCCCGTAATAGCAAGATTCGCACAATTGTGAGGATTGGGTTATTGCCTCGTTGTAGTGGTTGATCGGTTCGGAGGATCATACCCTGAAGGTGAACTCCATAGACGGCCTTCAAAAAAGTTTTGCTCTTGAGATTTGTGCAAATAGCATGACTTGTTAATTTTTTTTAATTTGTTTATTCTTTTTCCTAATGTGTAAAATAACATTGATTGATGAGCATACAAATTATTCTTTGTTGTATCATTTAACAAAGAGAAGGGCAATAAGAACAGTTTGGTATTCATTGATGTGATAAGCATACGGGTCAAATAACAGTTTTTTTTTCTTATTCATATCTTAAATTCTGTTAGTATTTTAAGCAATTTATATGCCAGACTTCATAAGTTTGCTATGCCAACCCCCATGACTTTATAGCCTACATGATATCTTGAATTGTATTGCATGACATAGGCATGTAATGCAATGCCCGCACTAGTCGATACCATGAGGCCATTGCGTGAATGGTATAGTGTGACATATGAATTGCATGAATGGTGTTTGTGGAATCACGTGACCAGTCAATATGAATCGCACGAGTATTTGACATGGAATCGCATGACTACTAAATTTGGAATCACATGACGAGGTTAATATGGAATCGCTTGACTAATCGATTTGGAATCGCGTTACTAGTTTATATTGAATCGCGTGAGTAGTAAATATTGAATCACATGACTATGTGATTTAGGATCATGTGACTAGTTGATATTGAATCGCGTAAGTAGTAAATATGGCATCGCGTTACAAGTTATTATGGAATCGCGTGATTAGTTGACATGGAATCATGTGAGTAGTAAATATGGAATCGCATTACTAGTTATTATGGAATCGCAAGAGCATTTGATAAGGAATCGCGTGAGTAGTAAATATGGAATCGCGTTACTAGATATTATGGAATTGCTTGACTAGTTGATATGGAATCGCATTACTAGTTTATATAGAATCGCGTTACTTTTTGATATGGGATTGCGTGACTCACTTATTGTGTGTCATGTTCTTTGAAGCAAGGTAAGCCAATTATGATGGACAATATCAAACCATAACCTAACCCCAAGCACTATCATAACATAATATATAGTTGAATACCCTAAACCCTCAACTAGAAGTATGAGTAAACACATGAAAGTTAAACTACATGTTAAGCAAATATAAAAAAACTAATATACCATAAATTGTTTAGCAAACAAATTATAGTTGTGAAACCTTGACCTTTATAGACTTGTAAAGGGAAGTATACGCGATATCCTTGATCAGGGATAATTTCGTCATTTTCTTAATAAGCCCATAAAAGTAAGATTTTTAAACAATATTATGGCCTAAGTAGGCCTAAGGCATAAATGGATGGTGAAATTAGGGGTAAAATGGAAAAGAAACCAAAATTTTGATGATTTTCACAGTAAGGGCAAAATGGTCATTTTTCACTTCAGGTTAAAATTTTAAGTTTTTATGAACCCGAGCATGTCTAGACCATTATGGACCTTGTCCCAGTGTCAAAAGAGCAAAAAGATTGCATAAAAGATTGGAGGAGAATAAGTTAATTTGTGGAAGGGTAATTTGGTAATTTCAAGGGAATGGATAAGATTGGCTATAAATATCTTTCTTCCAGTAGCTTTTTCTCCCATTTTCCAGCAGCTTGTCTTCTTCTTCTTCTTCTCTTTCACGTTGCTTCCAACCTCCATGGAAGCTTGATATGGAGCTTGCATGATTTTCTTTCTCTAGCTCTAGTTTTCATACTTTTGAGCCCTTTTGACTAGAACTCTTGTATTCTTTCACTCTCTCACTTCAAAACCCTTGATAAATCTTATTTCCATACTTTCTCTCACTAGTTGGGCATTCTAGAGAGAGAAAAAGAGAATTATCCCATTGATTTGAAAGCTATTGGAAGAGAATTCAAGTACAAAGGAACCCTAGGGTGAGTAATGAACGAAGCTTGATTTTTAGCTATGAATAATGGCTAGTAATTTAGATTAAGAGCTGTTTTATTGTTAAGTATGTTCATTACTTTTTAGTGGTTAAGATAGTGAACATAGATAGCCATTTAATGTGGCAATTGAAAGCTAACTAAGAGATAGCTTTTAGGGTTCATAGAGTGTGAATTGACCTATTGCTTATGCTAATGTGATCTTAGGTTCTAATGAAGTCCCATCCTTCCAATTGGATCATTAGGGGAATTAAAGTCAACTAAAAGCTCAACAATAAATCAGTGAGTGGACTACCTATCAAAACTATTTTGGGAATGTAATTGTTTTGTACAAAGTGTTTGAATGATTTTATACAACTTTCTTAAAAATGAGTACCTTGGGAACAAGCTCTTGAGAAATGGTTTATGTTGTGACATGTGACTATTATTGATTCATGCACTACCAAATTGTGTTGATATATATATATATGAATATATTGTTGTGTAATGACATTGACACGGCTATGTGCGAGTAGGGAATGCGCATAAGTCAAGGATGACCCAGTTATGTACGAGTAGAAAGTGCGCAATAACTCGGTGATGATCTAGCCATGTGCGAGTAGGGAGTGCACATGAGTTGGTGATGATGATGATGGGATGGTGTGCGTGATGATGATGGGTATACATATACATATATACATGTGTAAATATGTGCGTTATAGGAAATTAATGAGTAATGGTATATGGTTGTAATGCATGTGAAACTTGACATGTTAAACTGTGGAAAATTGTTATGCATTTTATGTTGGTTTGGACATTTCAGCAGGGTGGTTTTTCTTTGGGAGAAAGGTAAATTTTTCATTGGTGCCCTGTATCTCGCTGTAACGAGAAACTCTCGGGTTTGAGAGCCTTTACCAGAACTGGTTCTCGCTACAGCGAGATAGTCACTGTAGCTTCTCGCTACAGCGAAAAGGAATCCCGCTGCAACGAAAAACTCTCTGTTTCATCAGTTGCATTTCTCTGCAGCGAGAAACATTCTGTTTCTGGGTTACAATTTCGCTACAAAGAGATTCATTCTTGCTGCAGCAAAAAACTTTTTGTTTTTGTCTCCTATCTTGTCCAATTGCTGCCCTATTTTTCATTTCTTTGCTACCATATCTAAGCATGGACTTCCAACATTAAGGACTAAATGAGTTAAGTTTAAAATGAGGAGGTTTAGTGAGAAACCCTCGTTCGGCTAATAACTTAATCCCAACGTCGCTGCAACGAAGATTATTTGTCGTATTTGACTTGCTTGCGTATCATTGAAGTTTTCATTCTTCAAATGGTTCATTATGTATAGGTTCATGATTTTCAAATGATTAATCATTTAAGGGCTTGATGAGGGGTTTTTAATATGAATGGAACTAAATTGCATTGTTTTGAAATAAGTGCATCATGATTTTAAATTCTCCCTTGTTGTTGCTTGTTCCCTTCATTGTTCACTCACTGGGTTTATACTCACCGTTTTCAACTTCATGTTTTCAAATCACAAGGCAGCCGGTAACTAGGACAAGGTGTCCTTGTAGACTTGTATCCATCTTTTGGTAGGTGTCTCGATATTCAGTAGCTGCACATTCGTCCGAGTCCCTCCGCTGGAAGTCGAGTATTATTTTGTTGTGTATAGACGAACCTAATGTAAATTGTTAAGATATATGTTGTAGACAAAGTATATGCACTTATTTGGTATGCCAGTATGAGATGGCAATGTGTAGTATTATTTGATTCTAAGTTATGAAATGTGACTTAACAGTTTATGATGGAATGATAAACATGTCAGATTAATAGGCTTGCTTGGGCTTAGTGGATTACGTCCATTGGGCCCATGCGCTTGTCATGGCTCAGAATTTGGGTCGTGACAATAGTATCCCTAATCCAATTAATGATTCGTTCATCCCAACTCACAAAATATGAATCTTCATCTGCTATGCTTGACTCAACCAGAACCAATGGCAACTGACTTCCTTTTTCTCTAACGTTCATGTTAAAGAAACTCCTCTCTGTCTGTTTCTTTTGGTCGTGCTTCTACTGCCCGATCAGCTGTATCTGTTCTTTGCATTAGAAGATTATCAACATTCTGTATTCTTCATTCCCATGTCTACATTCTATCAATTTGGTTATTGAGTTTCTCATCAACCCTTACAAGCATATTATACATCACATCATTCGAAACAAAATCTAGAATAACTATAGATGGACCACTAGATGGAGTATCATGGGCAAGATGAACTAAGTTGTCTTCGATAGAGTTGAATGACTCATTAACACCCATCTCATATCCCTTTTTCAGGAGCCATCCAATAGACAGAATACGAGGCCTACGACTGGTCCAATCAGCTAGATATTTGTTGCTCCAGATCCTTTTCTTCTTAACTAGAGTCGATATGATGTTTCAGCATGGTAGGCTCGTCTCATCTCATAAGGCGACTCCTCTTATTCTGATGATCATATATTGTGCAATATTCAGACCAAACTGGTTTCCAATTGATTCCATCATCCACAGCTCCTCAGTGCTAACATGTCTTAAATGACTGATCTTTCCCTGTAATATGGACGCCAAAAACTTATGTACCAGCCTTAGCTATTGCAGAATGCAAATGATGAGCAAAACATGAATTTGTCATTTGTGGTTCTGTTCTTCCTATCACATTGGCCCACATGCTGGACAACTCATAAAATGGGGGAAGTTTGTATTGTCCCTCTCTGTAATCGATTTTCAAGAGCTTTCCAATATCAAATTCAGTCATTGTATACTCTATTCCTTCCAAAAACACATTAAAAAACATATGGGTTAAAATCATTAGAATTTTCAAATTCATTTTCACTCCGGGGTATGCTCGAGTAAAATTCCCTTACAAGAGTTAGGCTATAATCCATATTTGGAAAGGTACTTAGACCTTTAAGTTTACCTATGTCAAAAAATGTACTTAAGTCATGCTTAAGGTCTACGTATTCATTAAAGTTTTCCCAATCTACCACTTTCCCACACAATATGATGGCATTCTCTATTATCCTATACCAAGCGGCATGTTTGTTGTTCCTAAACCGTGAGGACGAGGACAGAGCGTTACCTAGTTCAATGGAAAAACCAATTGATGCGACAGGCAATTCAAGAGCTAGTTTCCATTTCTTCTTTGAGTGCAGACTAGAGTATTCATCATCACCCATAATTTCGTCACCATTGTCACCGACATTGGGTTTGCGAGAAGATGTGACCATTACTTAAGACAGTGCAGGAGGGTTTGGGTTTAGGGGTTGAACTTACAAATAGATATAGGTTTCAAAGATTTCCATTGAATTATGGGCTAAGGTTTAGAGTATTAAGTATACTAGGAGACAAAACAACACCGTTTTGAATAAAAAGATTTCTGTTGTACTAGGAATTGACTGACTACCTATTATTAGCAACCCAACTCTTAAGACCAAAGGTGGATGGGAAGGTGGCTAGTGAGGGCCCACACCCGTCCCAACAATTTTTAAAATTTTATAATTTATTTGTATTTTTTAAACGTTTTATAATAAGCAAATTGTGAAAAATAACCTTCCTAATAATTTTACCCCTCTAATAATTTAGATATGTTTATAACTTGTGTTTGCTTTTTAGAAATTTTATAATTTTGCCCATACAAAAAGTTTAAAAGTTTACTAACATATTTATTTTTTAAAAAACTTTTATAATTTTACCTCTACAATAATTTTTTTTACTAAAATATCCCACAACAATTAATAGGACTAAACCAAAACCAATTACATTTTCAAAAAAAAAATATAAAATCAAATGCATTAGAATTATTTTCAAACCCGACTTCATCAAAAGCTCAGAACCACTACCTGCTCACAACCACCACTTCATAAAAAAACAATCATTTTTTACACTTGTATTTACGTATTTTATTTTTAATATTTTTGACTTTAATCATGAGGAGTAAAAATACATTGATAACATGTATCTACACCTTTTGAGGTATGTGACACACTAAAGAAGCCGAGAATATCAAAAGTTTACTTCCTTATTAACAGATTGACCCATCATGTATACCCTCAAACAAATTTCCCTTATAGTTTACACATATTAAATATTTTGTGGTTTATTTAATTGTTTACAAATACATACAAATTATGAATGAGTACAACACATTTGATAATCCTACAATATTATCTTAAGAGGCATATATCTTGATGTTGGCTATTGTCAGACGTTAGAGTATCATCTCTCGATTCTGTCAAACTCAAGTTCAAATAGTATTATTAGATGCAAATGTCCATGGCAAGTTGGAAACAATCCTTAACAACTGAATTTTGAAGGGCCACTATCTTCAGGTACGACACCCATAACGTTCTCAGAGTTTCTATTCTGCATTGGACAATTGTTTCACGTGTGCCCGGGTTGTCTGTAAATTGAACATGCCTTGGGTCATCGTCTTCATCAAGCCGTTGACTGAGAATATGATGTTTCCCTATTTCTCGATGGAGCTGTAAACAGAGTTAAACAATTTTGTCTATTCTGACCATAACTCTTGCATTGTGAACATCTACGTCGTCAACTGCCTTCCCCAGCTGATAGAATCCTTTTCGTCCTAGGTCTTCCCGTTTGACCTTGCCAAATTGGTGGCAAAACGATAATTTGTTGAATGTCATGGGATATGTCCCACTCACTAGGATGCGCAACAGGGCAAATGGGAACCACATATTCCTCTACCCAAGACCAAGTCTTGTAATAGTCCAAGCAGAATTCAAGGGATGCATGTTTGCACTTACTGCCAAAGCAATGAAATCACAATTCCCAAACAATGTCAAATTTCAATTCATCATGCACAAAATAAGAAAATATGATTATTCATACCTTATTACTGCCATGGCATGCGTGCAGGGGAATAGATCGATCTGAAACTCACCGCATGAACTCGTCTTGGTGGAAAGGTTGACGACTCTGTCCTTAGTCCCACCTATAACTTGAAACTCCACCCGATAGATTGGTTGTGTGGAAAAATGACATGCTTCATTGAACCATGTGTTCAACAGATCGATAGCCCAAGGGCTAAGGGGCTTGGTCAAATTCAATGCCTCATTGTGCCTGTCATGGAACCAATGTTTGAACATGCTTCTGATGCACTGGATCAAGACAACTACTGGTATTTTTCTTGCATGCCTCAAACAAAAGTTAATACACTCCGCAATGTTGGATGTCATGAGCTCATACCGCCTTACTAGTGATCGTGCACATGCCCATCTCTCAAGGCCTAATATCATAAGGCAATCGTAAGTAGGTTTGCAAAAAAGTTTCAGCTGATTCATATGTCTGTTAAAATTGGCGAGCTTATAGCAGTTGGCAGCCAGGGCGAAAATCGCAGCAACATCTTCGCACTTGAACCTATTTTTAACGTTTTTCCTAAGTGGTAATTGCATATACCATGATGCGCGCCCTCATACATTATCTCAACTACATTCTCAATGCCAAGATACTGATCAAAAATGAACATTTCATTTTCAGGACAACCAATCGCAAGACGAATTAGGTAAGAAACCACAACCAAGACTCTTCGTCATCCACGTGGCCAATGCCAAATGCAGTTGGATATATATGCTCATTTGCATCTTTGCATACCATAACAAACAGAATACCCTTGAATCTACCTTTCAGATGTGCGGCATCAATAGCAACTACAAGCCGCATTACAGCATTGAACCCCCGATACGTGACCCGATCACCTAGAAATAATATTTGAATCGTTGTTCCCTATCAGTAGTGACAATCGTGACAATACCGGGATTTTCACGTTCCAACATATGGAAATACAAAGGGAAGAGTTGGAATGACTCTTCTAGGGGACCAAACACAAGACTCTCTGTATACTCCTTCGCTGGCCAAGCCTTACCATAAAAGCATTGTAATCCCCACTTGCGATTCATCTCTTCCATTTTTTCCTTAAGTCTCAATGAGGTTACATAATTTCCTTGCAGCCAGGTGGAGATAAGCTCACCAATTAACCTCGCGCTCACAATTCGATACCCATATTGTAAACCATCAACAGTACACGTGTGTACCTTCTGCAACGTTTGAACTTGCCAATATTCTCCCTCAAGCAACTTTGTTACACGCAAAGCAAACTTGCATGCCTTCTCTTTACAACCAACCTCTAAATAAGCATAACATGACTTTTTAACTCTAATCTCAAAATGCTCTTTTAGTGCCAACATGCTCAAAGCTTGTTTCAATTCGGCTTCGACGGAAACATTTTTTCGCGATATAAGTGGTCGTCCATTGATCTAGATTCTTTAGTTACAACTGTTTGGAAGGATATAATATCTACCCTGAAAATAATCCATTGACGAGATACCCCTGTATTTACCCTCTCTTGATCACTATCATCAGCCGAACGAATGCCGTTCCCAAGTGTGATGGTGTTGTCGTAAATAGGGTCGTCACCCTCAACATCTTCTAATACAACAGTTGTGGCATGGTCATCACACTGAACCTCTTCTAACAGAATAGTTATGTCATGTCTTATACTGCCATCCGCATGATTGCAATCTAGAATGTCGCTGTGCTCACCCCTATCGTTCTCTAAACAATCATCATGTCCACCAACGTAATCATCTTCATAGTCATCTTGTAACTCATTGTTCCAATCCGCCATGTCATCCTTTTCAACATCATCTTCAATCTAATCAGATGTATCGCCATCACTCACAACCTTGACAATGTCGTTTACAAATGACAATGGACCCACTACATTTTTGAGCCACAGTTGTGTTTGTTGTAAAGTACCAAGTATTTCATTCAATGCACATTCAGATCGAAATTGTGCAAACATCATTTGCAGACACCTCATGTGTGTATCGGGCTACTCAAACTCATGAGGATACATCAAACGTGATTGCCATGGTTGTTTGTTAAGAAATGCATGGAGTGGTATGTCAGAATAGTTAACATTCTATTGTAGGTGATTACTATATTGGATACCATGTTCATGTGGAATATCAGTTTCATTTCGTGCCTTAACTGTCACAAACACAACAACTACCCTCTTATCTTGCAAAATACTTGCTACATCTTAATCATCCCTAATAATTGCACGCGAAACCCCTGTAGCATGACTGAGCAATGCATGTAGGTCGATTTCGTTATTATGTGAGTTGACCCCATCAACCTCTTCAACCAGATTCACTAGGTCCGAAAATGACAAATCACTCCCAACACCCCTCACTCGTGTCTCACCACCCTTGTAAGTGTCATTGACCCAATGACCACCGTATGTAATCATAAGCTTCACATTTAGCAGGTCGTTGAAATTTAATAGAAAATAAGTGTCATAATCAATCAATTTATCAAATATTGCCCCTCAATGCATAAAAACCACTTACGCAATGCCTAAGTCATGGAATAACTTAAAATCGGTCTCGTAATGTCTAATACACATTCACGCAATGCCTAAAAACTAGTGAACAAAAGCCTCAAAATAAGAAATGAATTACACAAGTCACGCATCGCTAGTCTCGCAATACCTAATAAAAGTCACTCAATGCCTAATATCCACTCACGTTATGCCAACATAACTAGTAATGTTTCGGCCCAATGTCACGCAATACATAAAAACAAATCACACAATGTCTCAACACAAGATATGCATTGCACAATTCACGTAACGCCTATAACCCAGTCTCGCAATACCTAATAATAATTCACTCAATGCCTAATATCCACTCACGTTATACCAACATAACCAGCCATGTACTGGCCCAATGTCATGTAATACATAACAGCAAGTCATGCAATACATATAAACCAGTCGAGTAATGTCTCAACACCATATATGCATTGCACAATTCATGCAGTGCCTATGACCCAATCTCGAAATACCTAAAAATAGGTCATGCAATGCCTAACATCCACTAACGTTATGCCAAAATACCAAGTCACGCATTGGCCATACATCACACTATACATAAAAACCAGTCACATAATACATTCCAACCAGACACGTAACGCTTAATATCCATTCAGACAATGCATAATATCCATTCAGACAATGCATAATATCCATTCACTTAATGCCTATAAATAAAATAATATTTGAACTTTTGTTATCATACTTTTGCTTCTCTTATATAAATAGAAAATTAAGAAATTAGGGTAAGTAACCAAGTTATTCAGCATAATGGAAATTAAACGTTGTAACTCATTTTATGGAAAATATGTGATCAATCAATATTTTTATTCATTAGCCAAAAAAAGCAGATGCTACAACATATGAACCATGGTTCATTTCTTCCTAATCTCATCTAATATTTCATTAATTTCGGCTAGAATCTTGTTTTTGCCCATAATTTATGTCTTCAAGACTTTTGTCCTAACCAACAACTTCTCCATCAACCCACACATGTCTTTCTCCATGTTCTCAATTTGGCCTATCAACTTGACCATATATGCTGCAACATTGTCAGGGATATCTTCCTCTTCAGCTGCAAACCCCTTCCCACTTTCAACTTTGGAACGTTTGGATGGCATTAAAATTTTGAGATTTTCCTTCATATGATTTTGATTAAAATGGATAATGGTTCCTTTTATTTATAGGCATGAATGCTGACTCTTGGAAGGGTGTTTAATGGTTTTAGGCTTATTTTCTGATGAATATGGTTAGTTTGTAAATCAATGCATTAAGTGCTTTAAAGAGAATTTCAAAGTTCTATGTCAGTCGAATCTGAATGGTTTTCTACACCAATATAAGTGGAATTAAAGGGGCTGAATTGGTTATTAAGCATTCCTAATTCTCTTCTAATTTTATAAAATCTGTTATTAAAGGGGCTGAATTAGTAGATAATCAACTTTAGCATTAGGTAGATAAAGCAACACAATTACTAAAAATCGGTCATATAATGTCTACAAACAAGTCACGCAATGCCTACAAACCAGTCACACAATACACAACTCACACAATTCCTAAAATCTAGTCTCGCAATGCCTCTTATCTACTCTTACATTGTCTAATATTCAGTCACGTGATGCCAAATAAACAAGCTACGATTCCTAATATCCAGTCACACACCCTAATATCCAATGACGTAAGGCCTAACAAATATTCATGCATCGCCTATAAACTGATTGATTTCTCTACTTCTAACCAGATTTAAGTTTCCAAAGTCATATAATTTACCCATCAACCTTTGCATTCTATGAATATAAAAAAATAAACCCAAGAACCCATAACAAATGCCTTGATGTCATCTCTGCACTTTGGGATGGTGAGAAAGTTGGATGGCGATATAGACCTTGATGGCACTGGAAAGCTAGACGGTGAGAAATATACCTTGATGGCATTAGAGAGCTGGACATAAAGATGGCTAAATCAAGATTTAATTTTAGAATTTTTATCTGAATGGCGGGAAAGGAGAAAGAAACTGGGATCACTTAATTTGGATTAAATGGTTTAAAAGGTATTCTTGTTAAGTCATGCCAAAATTTATCTAAAAATAGTTAAAATTATAGTGAAGGTCATTTTTGAAGTGACCTTATTAGGAAGGTTATTTCTCATAATGTTCTTTTAAAAATAAATAAATAAATAAACAATAATCACAAAAGTTGAAGAAAGTACCTTTGGCAGTAGATAAAGAACTCCCTATTCAAAAGTTGTAATCCTTTCTCACTTGTGTGCCAGCCACTATTGCCACAAATTTGGTGAAGGATCATCCTTAACAACAATCAACTAATTACCACTACACACCTTTACAAATGTCTTGCACCATAAGTTTCTTTTACCAACTTGTAATGGCCCAACCTAATGCTTCCAAATCGATTTTTGTCGAAGTATTCTCATATTCCTTTTTATCAAGGGTATCAACTAAAATCAAATTGAGACGTAAATCCAGAATGTGTCTCACATCTTTCAAGGTCAAATTGCAACCATTACAGACTGATACAACTCTGCCAATTTTTACAATCCAAGAATAACTTTTATTTCACATCTTCACAACATCTAAGTCAAATTTTGTATAGGTAGTGAAGAGCTTTCTCTTGACAACACAATGATATGAGGTCGTTGAAATAACAATCCACTCAATATTTGAATATTCAATATGAACACAATCACCATTTGCACAAACTAGTATACATGAACCATCTCTTGTTTAACAACAACTATAGTGTTTCGATCATCTACCTTTTTCTTATTCTTCTTTGCTCATTTATGCTCTTGCTTCAAGTTCCTTCAACTTCTCTTCAAATGGTCAAATTTCTTATAGTGATAACACTTTGTCTTCTCTCTGAACTTATTGTGATATTTAGATCTTTTTTTCTTGCCTTTACCCTTATCCTTCATGATAAAGGCTTGCCCATGATCAATAATTTTCTCTTTCCTTCTATTATCTTTATTGAAGACACTTTTATTTACCACGTCCAAAGTATTGCTACCAATAGTCAAGTTACTCATAGAAACCATTGAAGTCTCCCAACTATTTGGAAGAAAATCAAGAAATGGTGCTTGCAACTCATCATTTAGCACTATATTACATTTGATAGCTTATTCACAAGATCTTGAAACTTATTCAAGTGTTCGGCAATAGAATGTCCTTTCTTATACTTTAAATTTGCAAGCTTCCTTGACATTAAGACTTTATTCTTTGTAGTTTTCCTCTCACAATTTGTTGATAACTTTTTCCAAAGTGCAACGACACTAGTCTCTTTAGCAACATGATGATTCATATATTAACAGCAACCCACCATCTAATGGTGCCAATAGTTTTCGTATTCAGTCTCTCCCATTCTTTATCTTTCTTATCACTAATCTTAGTTGAAGCACTTTCTATTAGATCATAGAAGTCTCTATAATAAAGGAGATCCTCCACCATTGGCTTTCAAATCGAACAATTCGAAAAAGTCAATTTAACCATGGATCACCTTGTAGCATTATCCATTTTTCTTGCCTAACATAAAGCTTTGATACTAGTTGATAAGACCCAAGTCCTAACCAATAGGGTACAATCTAAATAACCAAAGAGTTAAGCAATACAACCAAGCAAAATATGCACATACCAAGTAACAAGAAAAATAAATCAACAATAACAAATAACAAAAAAAAAATAAACACTTGAGTATTTGACTCATTGATTAGTGCATGATTCCCCTAACTAAAGAACAAGATTCGAATTCCCCCTCTCTCAATTATAAAAAAAAAATAACAAAAAAAAAAGCCTCCAACGTCGAGGGTAAAAAATCATGAGGCAAACTGATAACAAATCCACTATCAAGTAAAATGATAAAATGTTCTTGTCTCAAGTTTTTATCCAAAATTGAAACTCACAATAAATTGGAACAATATCAAAATATACTTGTAGGGATAAACTATTGAATCCCACCACCAAGAGACTGACTATCCTAATTTTCCATGATTAATGTACTTTTTCATGATTAATGTACTTTTTCAATTACTCCAAAAAGCACGTTCTAAATTATTGCTTGTCTCGTGCCAAGAATAGCTCTCTCATTGGAGCTCACGTTACTTGCCAACACAGAAACGTGATGAAATTAATGATGGTGAATCCTGTGTAAAGACCAAACTTACTTCTGACTTCTTGACTTTTTATCAAATTATGTGTTAAATAAGTAATCTCCCCTCCTATATCACAAATGACGTGTTAGTATTTAAATTTTAAAATCTTAATCTTTAATAAGTAATTAATTAAATAGTTATTTTAGGATCTAATATTTATAAAAATTTTATTTTTGAAATATTACTTTTTATTTTTATCAATTCTAAAGTTGAACTTCCCTTAATTAATGGGAAAATATTAGGCTTATACAAATGAATTTAAGCAAACTATAAATGGTTTAAGTGATACTTCACAAGGGTTTATATTTGATGCATTAACAATATAGAGTTTTTATTTTACCAACTTATTTGAACATTACATCAACCTAGTGAAAGTGAAAAACATGGAACACGACAACAAAGCCAGGTGGGGACATGGCTTCTCAAAAAAGAACAATTTTTGGCTTAATTGTTGGCTTAATTCTGTTACTTAGGATTAAAATAGTTGGCTTAATAAAGTTAGGCTAATATAATTAATTATTTATTTGAAAAATGAACAATTTTTTATCACATGGTACAAGCAACCTAATGTTGAAATCACTTAAGAAATATATCACAAAAACCAACAATAAAAAGTTACCTTAAAACACCCCGAACATTTGGTTATTAGTTCATGTATAATCTCCCTACTTAAAGAATAAAGTTTGAAATTCTCTTTCCTCCAATTTTGAAAAAAAAAATTACCTTGAAACTTTTTATCATCTTACTACTCTTGAAATTGCACGAATTTACCAAACCTACTCTTAATGAAAGAAGAAGAGGAGGTTAGTTGAAAGGGAATAGGAGAGAGATCATCTTACTACTCTTGAAATTGCATGATTTTACCAAACTTACTCTTAACAGAATAAAAAGAGGAGATTAGGTGAAAGGAAATAGGAGAGAGATAAAAAAAAATAGAGGAAAAAAAGAAAAGGACAGTTGAGAGGGAGAAACTATTTTAATCTTTTATGTATTTTTTTAAAAAATTATTAATATTTAGTTTTAAATTCTTAACAGTTTTAAATTTACTTTTATAATGAAGTGACATTGACATTGTATCAACGAATCGAATATAAATCCATTAACAATATAACATCTATGATCCATTCCTTATATTCAATTGGTCCATTACCCAATTATATAGACAGAGCTTAATCCACTTACTAAATTTTTATAAATTTTATCTTTTAAATATTTTTTACCAAAGTAAATCTTTTCTTTAGCCTTCATAATATTATATGTTTGACAAGAAAATTAATGTTAAATTTATAATTAAAAGTGAACAAACTATAGATTTGAAATTGTACTAAAGTTTTTAAACTTAGCTATAGCTTGTACCATTTAAATTTCATAAATTTATTTTCTTATTAAAATTAAAGAATTACAATAAGAAATGGAAAGAAAAATCTAAAAGCAAAATATGTAGTTGGTGTATATGGGCATGTTTTTAGTGTTATTAGGAACTTTCCTTGAAATGTGACTGCACGTGAAAATGTTGGAATCAACGTGGCCGTTAACTGTCAATGAGGAAGCTAGTTATACAATTGAACTTTGATGTTGAGCATGACAAAAATGAAAACTCACCAACTTGCAGCCTGATACCTAACTTTGAAATGCTAATCGATTGCTTTCCAATTCTACACCTTTGATGACTAGCAGGCTTCCAGTATTTGTTTGAAAATTTTGCTAGCCTTAATAGCAGCAGTAAAGTCGACTTTAGTTGCATGGTACTTGATTAGGCCAAAATTAGTACCTTAATAACAGCAGTAAAGTCGACTTTAGTTACATAGTACTTGATTAGGCAAAAATTAGCATGAATTAGTAATTTGAACGCAGACCCAATGATAAAAGAGGATTTTTTTTTAATTAAAAAAAAATTCGAACCTTACTCTCTAAATAAAGAATTTTATACAAGTTAATAAATCAAATACTCAAATAAAGACATAATCTCAAAGTTTATGACTTCAATTGCACAAATCATAACTAAACTAGGAAAGCTCTTTTTTTTCCTTTTGGTCATCTTAAAAGTACATAGCTTTCTGTTTGTCGACTGACGCGTCAATCCTTTATGAGTACAAGTCCATTCTCAATTAGTCTGCTAATTTGATTACTTTTTTTCCCAAAAAAAAAACGTTCCTAGTCTAGACTTTCACTTCTTTTTCCCTTTCGGCATTCAAGTTTCAAACTTGAAGAAAATTCAAAATTGTTTCCCAAACAACTATAACTCTGCAGACTCCAACAGGGGTTTGATTCTACAGATACCATTCTCTCTTCCTCTTCCTCTAACAAGTCATGGTGTCCAAAAAAACCATGTTAGCTAATCTTTTACTGGCGTTTGTATCTGTAAATACAGTTCTTGATTATGGGGAGAGCTCATATTCCGGTATAAGTGACTATCATGCTAACATAAGGCGGATGGCTTCGGTCAAGGCATCGTTTATTTCCCGCAATGGAGTCCCTCCCATCTCTCACAGTTTTTCTACAACTCCGGTAATTAGCACTAACACTAGAGCCTTACTCGTGTAATTCTTAAAAGAGGAATTGCCAAATGATATATTTGTATGGTTGCTTATGTTCCAGGTTTTGACAGGGTCACGGGTTTATCACGCAACCGACTACGGTGCTGACCCTAGTGGAAAATTGGACAGTACTGATGCCCTTGAGCAAGCTATTTCCGATGCTTTTCGATCTCAAGTTGAAGGCCACTTGATACAGGGAGTAGCTGACCTTGGAGGGGCACAGCTTCATCTTGATGGAGGAACGTTCAAGATCAGCCGTCCACTTCGCCTACCGAAGATTAGGGGCGGTAACTTTATGGTACTCCCGATCTCCATTCCATCCTTACATATTTCATGGATAAAACTTGACGAATTTTGTCATTACTCTGACAGATACTGTGCGGATCACTCACTGCATCACCTGATTTTCCAACTGATCGACACTTGATAGAGCTTTTGCCATCATCAAGTTCATTTTCATACGAAGATGTTACACTTAAGGACCTTATGATAGACTCCAATTTCAGGGGTGGTGGCATTGCCATAGTTAATTCTCTAAGAACCATCATAGACAATTGCTACATCTCACACTTTGTAACCAATGGCATTTTAATACAAGGCGGCCATGAGACTTATGTAAGAAATACATTCATCGGTCAACACATCAATGCCGGAGGTGATCGTCGTGAAAAGGACTTTTCTGGCATCGGAATCAACATCAAAGGCAATGACAACGCAGTCACGGATGTGGTCATCTTCTCAGCATCAATTGGAATATTGATTCAAGGACAGGCCAATATGCTCACCGGGATACATTGTTATAACAAGGCCACTGGATGGGGTGGCACCGGAATATATATCCAGGCTCCAGGATTTACTCAAACCCGAATCGCCAATTCCTACTTTGATTTCACAGGAATTGTAGCAGAGGACCCCGTGCAACTCCATATAACCGGTTCATTTTTCTTAGGCAATGCCTTCGTATTGCTCAAATCCTTAAAGGGGGTCGCATTTGGCATAAACATTGTTGACAATATGTTTTCGGGTGATTATACCGGGGTCCCAACAGTTCAACTGGATCAATCAAATAGTCCGTTCACTAAAATTGAGCAGGTTGTCGTTGATAGAAATAATGCCAGAGGAATGGTGCTTAAGTCAACGGTTGCCAGGGGGTCCATCTGGAGGAATGGGACAACGTGGACCGTTGATTTCTCGCGGGCACTATTGTTTCCTAACCTGATCAAGCATGTGCAGTACACACTGCACGCTGGTGCATCATTTCCTAGACATATCCTGAGGAATGCATCAGGAAATCGAGTCACGGTGGAGACGGAGCTGCCCACATCAGCAACGTTGCATGTGGCGGTGGATCAAAGCACAGTTGGATACACATGATGATTTCTTGGTGTTCATCTTAATTTCTTGATAAAATACAGCAGCTTTTTGTTTTTTTTTTTAATTTCTTTCTTCATATTCTTTTTGGAATTTGTGTTTCCAAAATGCTGGCTGCGAAAATTCAAAGCTGGGGAGTCCAAAATGGCATAGAATTCTCAAACATGTGGCCTAAAAAGAGTCACCTTTTTTCAGTTTTCATACGTTTAGTTGTCAATCCCACCCAACTTTGGCTAATCAGAAAGAAAAATACAGAGGCTTCTTTGACTCTTATGGTCTTAAATTTTGGTTCATATTTATTAGCTATTTAATTTTAAGTTACATGGGCTGTTTAACCCTTGACATCTCTCTGAGTCGTCCCTTTCTTCTTGACTTCACCGACCAGTGCACGAGACCAGGCCGTCATCGGCTTACGTGGAACATGTTGTGAAAATTTTCCTGTTTGATTTGTGCAATATAAACACGGAAGTTCCAGAGCTTCAGGACGGTCAAACTACGACAATCCCCAAGACAAGGGAGTTTTTTCACTTGTCAAACACATTCGTAAGTCAAACTTTTGAAAAACTTCCAACAATAAAGTCCGGAGTCTCTGATAGCATCTCCTTTCCCTCACTCTCTCTTATCTTCCTTTCCGGTAGTCATCCCTTTTCTTTCTCAGTTTTCCTCTCTGCTTATCTTTTTGCTTCCATCAGCTTTTTCTGCGTTGTTGCATGGCTTTCCTTTTTTGTGGTTTATATGAGATGAGATTTTGGAATCATTTCTTCTTTTGTCCTCTGTTTGGAAGGGAGGAAAGAGTAGGAAAACGAAAAAGAAAGTTGTGCCGTAGTATTTCTGTATGCTTAGTCTTCTGGGTCCTTTTCTCTTCTTCTTTCTCTCTTTTGATCCTTCTTTGTACGTCTTGACTCTTGACTTGTAAATTTTGGTTTTGAAATTGACAGAACACCAAAAAGGGTGGCTTTTGTCGACTTCTGGCTGCTTCTATCTCTTGAATAGAAAGAGTTTCAATTTCCCATATACATTTTTTTTGTCTTTTCTTAATTGGTAGATTTCAACATTATATTTTTGAAAATTCTAATATTATCCTTTAAAAAAATTTATTAATTTCTAACTATTCGTGAGAAACAAACACCCAACGAATCATAAAACAACAAAGTCATGACTTTTGTAAGAGGAAAATCATAAGAAACAAAATCATCATCAATACAAAAACCAATATTAACTTAGCCATCTGCTACTACATTTCTTTCTCTATAAATATGAAAAATCTGCACAGACCATTCACCGTTTAACAGTCGACATATAACTTCAATTAAGTCAAAATTAGCACAAAGATGGATTAAGGTCTCGCATGTTGGCTGGACAATCATTTTATTATCAACCCGCAACCAAACCTTACGAAAGCCTTTGTCCCAGGCGAATTGAAGCCTTATATACAAGTTCAACTCTGTAGGATGAGCAAATACCCAACTTGGTGACAAAACCGCCTCTCCAATGACCACAATGGTCTCTTATGGTGCCACCAGCAGAAGCCAATCCCATATTTTGCCTACAAGCCCCATCTATATTCAAGGTCACCCATTAACATTATCACTGAGTGCAAAATAATTTTTATAAATTTTCTAATAAATTAATTGATAAAACGAAACTAAAGATGAATGTATGATAGTATATGCTTATTGATATGATGAAATTAAAGATGTATATATGATATTCACAATTTTAATTTTTATGAAAATCATTTGAGTGCATTCATTAATAGTGAGGGAATGAAATTTTTCCCTCCTTTATTTACGGCATCAAAACATAACTCAAATCATTGAAATAAAATTTCACATCAAACATTGATAAAATTCTACAAAATGCACCTAAACCACTTAACAAAATCATGATATTATCATGATAAAAGTTTCACCCGATATGAATTTCACTGTGTAACACGGTATCTTCTAGTTAACTATTATTAATTATATCACGGATTACCTAACAATGACCCATTACATAAATAAAATTTAGTTAATCAATATTTATTTAATAATGACCTAACTATTGTCCAACAGCTTAATTAATAATTACTTTTTGGTTAATGGCAATAATGACCCATCAATTTCTAATATCATATTTAGATGTAGAGATTCTCTTCCGATGAAATTCAAAGCATGCCGTTCTAATTGTTCCTCTGTACTCCTCTTTGCCAAGGTTTTCCATTGTTCTTGTCTGCTAGTGTCAAGCCACTCTTTGACCAGGTCAACTCTCTTATCTTACTATGGCATAGAACAAGCCTTGAATCGGATAAAACAAGCCCTCAATCAATCAAACACGGGCGGCCACAAGCTTTTCATTTTCTTCTGATTTACACAAGTGCAAGCAAATGCTGTGTTGCCTCATTCTTGCCACATTCTAACAAACATTTAAATGATGTTTGGTATTTTATAATATAATTTAATTATAAATAATGTGATTATAAGAAAAATAATATTATAATATTTAATATACAAATAAAATAATAATTAAAATATAAAGAATATAACATTACAGAGTTTGATTTACAAGTACTTTATTGAGAATATAATCTCAATTTTTAAAATTATCCCTATTTACTAAAATGTAAGTTTAATATATTTGTATTTTTTTGCTGTTAATTTTTATATAATATCATCTCTTAAATATATTTTTAATATCATATATTTTATTTTCATTTCTTATTGCTATCTTATATATTTTATTTTTATTTCTTTAATATAATTTCTTATATTGTATATTTTATTTGAATTTTTTCCTATATTATATAA
Source organism: Theobroma cacao (assembly GCF_000208745.1). Lineage (NCBI taxonomy): Eukaryota > Viridiplantae > Streptophyta > Magnoliopsida > Malvales > Malvaceae > Theobroma > Theobroma cacao. The sequence goes on along the minus strand of NC_030855.1, from coordinate 6,194,910 downwards.
ATTTTAAATTTCCTATATTTTATTTTATTTTAATTTTTATATTTTATTTTAATTATAACATTACAAAATGTCTTTAACAAAGTAAAAAAATTGAAGGAAAAAAATATTCTTTAATAACATTGCAGAGTGCAATACAATGTGATTGCATTGTAATCTTACATTGCAGTGGTTTGTTATAAAACAACTATTATAATTTAATTTAATTAGACACATTATAAAGAATGTACTCCCACTTCTCTCATACCAAACGCTATCTTAGTGTAAAACTTCTAGAAATTATTAAATGATAGATAATGTGTAAGTAATTAAGAGAGTGATACAAGGATGATGGGAGAACTATGCATAAAAAACATAAAAAATAAAGGGAGTTCAACGATTAAAATAATTAAATAATTCAAAAATAAAAAAAAAGTTAAAGTTATTAAAAAGGTGAAATTAATTAAAACTTTATTATATAACAAAAAATCTTACGCCATACATAGATTGAACACTTGTATTAATATAAATGAAGATAAATATGTTATTATTTTTTATATAAATTTAAAATAGATTCAACATTTAAATTGATTTCACCTTTTAAGTTATTTATTATAGTTTTGCTATTAAAAAAAAGTTATTTATTCTAGTTTCACTTGCAAGTTAAAAACTTCTGAATTTATTAAAAAAAAATTTTTGACAAGGAAAGAGGTAGTGTTGTTACAAGTAAAGTAAAATGCACTAGAGAAAGTTAAGAGGAGGATTGAACCAATCTTTTGAAGTGTTGAAAGCTCGTGAAAGGAGGTGAAAGATACATGTTAGGAAAAAAGTAAAAAACGTGCAATGACAGAGCACAGTGGAGAATAAAGATGAAAAGAATTAAGTATTTAAGAAGAGCTTAGGAGCTTATGAAAGAGTATCTTAAAGAACAAGTATGCTAAACTTTTACCATGTCTAATGAATTACCAAGATTCTCATATTAACCAGAAAAAGTGGTTACTTAAAACTAGTTAGCAAGAAAGTGTTTATTGGACATCATAGGAAGAGCACATTTGAAAGAATCGGTTCATCATGGGAAGAATAGTCCATTATGGAAAAGAATATGTCCATTAAGGAAATAACACATTAGCCCATTATGTATATTAGGGAGTGGATGTGTATTAGGAAATAACCTTATGTTACTTTTTCTAGTAGTTTTCATTACTTTTTGTACATTATTTTTTTTTTATATAATTGGGAGAAGGAAGATTCGAACCATAATCTTTAAGTAGGGGAATTATGCACCAACCAATAAGCTAAATGTTCCGGTGTTTTTTTTTTTTACATCATTTTACATGCTAAAAATAACTGTTGGAGATAATAAGTTAATATTCAAAATCAAGAATCTCTATTTTGCCCCCTACACGAGAATTCTTGATGACAAAATGTAAAGCCCGACTTTATAAAATACTCGTCATGACATACATGTAATGGATAGCATGTTTGCATGCTAGGAGAGTCCCGAAAAATTTACAAAAGTAGGTATTATACCTAGAGATACAACAAAATTGATTTAAACCTCGAACTAGATCAAATAGGAATTTTAAGGTGAAATTAAGAGTGTCACAATCCAAGGATGACTTAAAATGGTAATTCGGAGTTTGAGGATCAATTTGGAATCAAACCGAAATTTTCACTATCCAATGGCAAAATGATCATTTGCTACTTGGGGATAAAATGAGAATTTTTAGAAAAGATTTTTTTGGCCCCATTTGACTTATTAGAGTATGATTTGAGTATTGGAGTTTGATTTGAGGTTAAGAAGTGAAAAAAATTGTAATCCCGGTATTTTTCAGAGCATAGGGGTAAAATGGTAATTTTGACACCTTGGGGGCAAAACAGTAATTTTCCACCACCAGGACATTTGTCCAGCACATGGTCTTCCCTTATCCTCATTTTTGACCTTTGACTAATCATGTGGTGGAGATTAAAGGTTTAAATTTTTTAAAGTTTTAAAAATGGACCAATAAGAAAATAACATGTATCAAGCTTAGGATATTTTATTATTTAACTTAAAAATCAGCATAAATCAGCCATTATTTCTCCACATATTCGGCCAAGCAAGGAAGAGAAGAAAAGAAAAGAAAGAAAAACCCTAGGGAGGAAAAACTAAGGAAAATTTGTTGAATTTTCAAGAAATTGGTGACTAAAGGTAAGATTTTTAATCTTAAGCTTGAAATTCATCTTGCCTATGCATTCTTTTCCATTTTTCATGAATTAAATTCAAGTTTTCATGAGGGGCAATATGCTGGCCAAATTTAGAGAGAGAAAGTTGGTGATGGATTTAGTTGAATTTCAAGGTAACTTAATGTTTTTAGGTGTTTAGTAACATTTAGTATGAAAATTAAACAAGAAATCCACATACCCATTATAGAACCTATCTTGGCCGAATTTTATGGGTGAGATTTGATGATGAATTAGGTTGTTTTTCATGCCCTTTAGATTGTATTTGGTGCTTAGAAATACCGAAAATCGAAAACGGGTACTGAAAAATTTTACTCCCATTAGTTAGCAATTTACACCATAATGAGGGATATTTTGATAATTGCACTTAGAATAGATTTTTAGTGAAATGTGTGGAATTTTGGGGAGTACTGGAAGTGCAATAAATTAATTGGAATTGAATTGGACGTTTAGACCGATTAAATAGTGTATAGTGCGCGATAGGCCAAACACCTCCCATTTCATTGCATGCATTCATATAAAATATAGAATAGTTTTGTGATGATTTAGCATAAGTATATTTAATTTCGTGTTACACATTATGTATAGGTGGTGAGCCCTCGAATAAGGGCAAAGGTATTGCACCCGAGGATCAAGACTAGGAGTGTTGTAAATTCCCGTCAAAATGAGTAACCACTGTTCATCTTATCTATCTAGAGTATTTTTACAATCGTTTTTATGATTTTAAGAATATTGAACCTAAATGAATTTTATGTTTTATGACTAATAATCGATTTAAGAAATAAGGTTTATAACTTATTTTACAATTCAATAATGTTTTTGAAAATGTGAGTATGTGGAGACCAAACTTGATGTTGCCTATATATTTGAGTTTACGTACCTATGTTTAGAATTGATGATTTATGAACTGATACGTGATGACATATGTGGTTGGGTTTTTGGATTGTGAAATATATAAACTGTTTGTTTTCCTTTGACAAGCTAGGTAGTATTATGTTAGCCACGTTATGCTGTTAAAATTTTATTGATTGGTGGGTTATTTAATTAGCCACTGTAGTAGGCGGGTTTCCGTGGACTAGCCTATTAGAAGGGCATGGTAAACCCCGTTATATTTACCTTAGTTTGAGAGGCGCGAAGGATATCTCCTAAGGTACGATAGAGTTCACTTCACGTCGAACCACCACTTGAGGATGAACTCTGCTAACTCCAAGGGATGGCTAAACTATGTTTTTATGAGTAATTGTTAACTTAATAACCTTGGCGGACTCGGTTGAATGCCTCGGCCAAGGTATCATCGAGTATGATTTTTGGCACGAGCCAAGTTTTTTAAGAAAATCATAAGTCGTGATGTATATTAATGAAATGTGTTGTTTTATATGATTTGAAACAAGTACAAAATGTTGTGGATTATGGTATGATGAAAAGTTAATTGTCTCCATTTACTCGGCTTTAGATGTTAATGACAGACTTTGTTTACTTACTGAGTTTATGAAAACTCACCCTTTCTTTTTTTAACCATTTCAGGTTCAGGATAATTTGTAGGCAGTCGATTTCATCAAGGATTTCTTTTTTACTTACTTCCTTGAAAATTGTAGGTCTACATTCTTGCACACTTTTGGTTATCTCGGGGTCCATATGTCATTGTAGGATAATTTTGAATACTTGATTTACTGTATCACTATGTGTATGAATTTATTTTGTTCTTACGCTACAAAAATATATATGCATAGTTCTATAAAAATTGTTTTATAAGAAAATGAAATATATTATCGAATATTTTTATTTAGTCTAATTAGCCAACTTTTCACTCCAAATGGATGATTTAGATTACAAAAATTTATTTTTAAACGAAAATGGATATCTTTCTACTATACGTTGTATTTTTATCAGGTTTCGAAATTTTCAGGTAAAAATTATCAAAATACCCCTATATGGCGAAAATTTTATTTTGATTGTTTTCGATCTAAAATAGTTTATATTATCTTAAAACTCGATATTTAGTAACTATTGCTCACAGGGGAAGTGAAAAACTGATGCAAGAGCTTTACGAGATTTCGGTTGACATATCGGGTAATGAATGATTATCGAGACTTCGCGGCGGTTGTCACGGGCTCGAAGGGAATGCCGGGTCGTGACACAAAAGTTCTCATGCATTGCTAATAAAATTGAATAAAAAGAAAATTAAAAAATTAGTTGAGAGTAATGCACTGTCTTATGCATGGTATTCCTTTCTTACGCAAAAAAAATCTTTTTATTATCATTTTTATTTTCTGTTTTCTTTGTTTCTTGATTTGTTGCCATCTGCAAAAAAAAAAAAAAATGCTACTGAAAGATCAAGAAAATTTTCACACATAAGGTTAACAAATATGAAAGTATGACTTTTGACTTTTTGGAAACATTAATGAATCTTATATTTGATGTGCTTTTTGGATTTGACCAATAGAAATTTGACCTGTTCAATTCATAGGTAGGAGTTTGGACCCATGCAATGAACGAATGGGGTATATGATATATGGATCTCTCGTCAGTTGGTAGTGCCTTTTATGGGAGTTTAACTCATTTAAATGTACTAACGATAATCAAAACTTCACTGTATGATGTTGAGGAGTGGTGCAAACATTTAAATGTAAAATTATTTTTGTTTATGTCAAATATTTTGAAATGACTCTATTTGAATTCGGAAATCTCATATGAATATTGTTATGGTAAGATTTATTTATATAAGAATATTTTTCTATTTGAGATCTATTTTTGGACTTTTAAGAATAGGAAATATATTAGCATTTGTTCTAAATGTTGTTGATATTTGAAATAAGTATGTGTTTTGCATCCTATATCTATTTTAAAGTTTTGATTTCATAAGTTAAGAGCTCTATTTTATATGCTCCTTTGAACCACTCCATAAGAACCGTTAAAACAATACGTGTTCTAGAGTACTTGGAAATGTCTCAATTTGGTGTGTTTTGCTCTTACTTGTGGTATTTTAATGTCATTTCCTTAATTATGGTTAGTCTATTTACTGAGCTTTGTGGCTTATTAATTTTTTTTTTTCAGATTAAGCTTAAGATTGGTTTGGATGCGAGTTGAGTGTTCAACAAAGGTTTTCAAAAAAGTAATATTAAATTTAAAAAAAGGGTTTCTTTGATATTTTAGAATAATTCTTGTAAAATTTAAGTTTAAAATTTTATTTAGTATTGGATAAAATGTATAGACTTTGTGAATGTATGAACAAATCCATTTAACAGTAAGATGTTAATTTCGAATAATTGATACATTAAGGTGTTTAATTTAAAATAAATAGTGATTTAGGTATATGTTAACTTTTTTGCAACTTGAATTACAGGGTAAGCTGTGGGTTGATTTATTCTAAAAAAAACATAAAAATGGGATATAATCAAATCTAATATAAAGGCATCAAAGCCATTTGTCATTGAAATAATGACTCGTTGGTAGCTGATTCAGGTCGGACTTGGGATAAAGATGCTTTTAGGCTCAAGGTCGACTTGGTCTGAGATATTATTTTATTAATAAATACTTTTTATTTAATTCTAATTGAATAATATATTTAAATAATTAAAATACTAATATAAAAATATTTGTAATATTTTAAAAATAAGATAGTTTAAATTGGTTGGCCAAGATCAAACGTAAGATTTTAAAGGTGTAAGCTGGGTTGGGCCGAGTCTGGCCCAGCCTATAGGACATTCTGCACTCGTGTACTGCTACTGCTTCTGTGTTTCTGTCCTTTCATGGTTCCACTATAAGAAACAGCAAGACAACCCATATTTTTGAATCAGTTGCGGTTAATATTTGCTTTGCTTGCAAGGTATGAATCCTCCTTTTTAGCGCTTACTTCTTTCTATGGGTATTTCTAATGTTTTTCCATTGCCTTGGATCATGATGATGTTCAATGGCTTTAATCATTGGTTTGTGATGGCGGGTCTCATTTTTGCTGGTTTCCTGTAATATTCTTGAGCTATTTGTCCTCTCTCTATCCTTTTCTTTTTCTTTGCACAAAAATATGGGTGTTTTCAACAGTCAGGAGAACAAAAGCCCAAAGTTATTTCCAGCTTTCTGGGTTTTCTGATCCCTGTAATTCGATTTTTCTTTGAATTTTATCTTTCATTTTTGGTTTATATTAGCTAGTGGACAACAGGTGCTGAGTTTTTTGAACATGCGTTTGGAAGTGAGTTCTGAATTAAGAAATTGAAAGAAAAAAGTTATCCAACCATTGGATTTTTAGAGTTCAGGAATTTTGAAAAGCTGAGGTTTTAGCTGCAGCTTTTTTTAAAATCCTTTGAATTTTTAATCATCCAAACCCAACCTTTATTTACATGATTATTAGTAGTGTGCAAGTCTCTGCGCTGTTTCTTTTGGATTTAAATCATGATGCAAATGGGTTATTGGTCACACTGAGTTTATGTCATTCCTAGCAGTGTGCTTATTACTTTACTCATTAGACAACTTGTGAACTGGTTGATTGTATATTCTGCTGCAATTCAAATTATATAGTATTTTCTTTTACTTATAATTCAATCTGTTTTATGGCACTAGTAATCCAGGTGAATAAGGCTTCTGGCCACAAAGATTAGGTGTTTCCTAGTAGTAAAGCCCCTAGTCACTTGTAAAACATGAGATTCCTACGATTCATACTTCTTGTTATTTAAAGGTCAGGACTCAGGTTGAAATTAGCTGCAGGCTTCAAATCAGTTGGTGACATTAGGAATACAGTAGGCTTCTGGGGTCTCATAAGGTGATTTCATTATGAGCTTGGTCAAGTTAGTTTAATTGTCATTTGAATTAAAATATCTTGTTTTTAACCCTGATAGGCTTTGTTTATGCAGGCTATTATAGTTCAAAAGAGTGACCATTTTGGCACAAAACAAGAAGGTTGAAATTGGTTCACAATTGCAACCATAACTAATTTAGAAGGGGAGAAAATGCTTTTATTATTGAAAATGAAGGGATCTAGTCAACTTATTCAAATTCCAAAAACCAATCTCTCTCTTTTTCTCTCTGTTGCTTCTAAATCATCCAGCTCATTACCTCTATCCTCTGAAATAAAAACTGAAATTGAAAGAATCACCAGAATCATCAATGACCATCCATTTCCTGATGAACCACTTCAACCTACCCTTCTCCAGCAGATCCCACCCATTGCCCTTTCTGTATCTTTTGTGGAGAGTGTTCTTGGTCGACTCTTTGCAGCACACTCAAATGGTCTGAAAGCCTTGGAGTTCTTCAAGTATTCCTTCCACTATTCTCAGCTTACTCCAAGCGTGGACGCTTTTGAAAAGACGCTCCACATCCTCACACGCATGCGCTATTTTGATAAAGCTTGGGAATTGATGATAGAAATGGGACACACACACCCTTACTTGCTTACCCTTAAATCAATGAGCATCATGTTAGCAAAAATTGCAAAGTTCCAATCCTATGAAGATACCCTTAAAGCATTCAAAAGGATGGAGACTGATGTTTTTGTTGGGAGAAATTTTAGTACTGATGAGTTCAATGTCCTCCTTCGAGCTTTTTGCTCACAGAGGGAGATCAAGGAGGCCAGATCAGTATTCCAAAAGATGCATTCTCGATTTTCTCCTGATACCAAGACCATGAATATTCTGCTTTTGGGATTCAAGGAATCAGGCAATGTTGCTGCAATGGAACTTTTTTTCCATGACATGGTTCGAAGAGGTTTCAAGCCTAACAGTATGACATATAACATTCGGATTGATGCTTACTGTAAAAAGGGATGTTTGGGGGATGGTCTGCGACTTCTTGAAGAAATGGAACAGGTCCACTGCTTGCCTACACTTGAAACAATCACTACTTTGATTCATGGAGCTGGAGTTGCTCGAAATATGCCAAAGGCAAAGCAGTTGTTTGATGAAATTCCCAAAAGGAATTTACAACCAGATGTTGGAGCTTATAATGCTTTGATCAGTTCTCTTATTAGGTCCAGAGATATAAAGTCTGCGATTGAATTGATGGATGAAATGGAGAGGAAGCAGATTGAGTATGATGGTTTGACGTATCATACAATGTTTTTAGGAATGATGAAGTTGAGTGGTATTGAGGGAGTTTGTGAGCTTTACTATAAAATGACACAGAGAAATTTCATTCCTAAGACCCGAACAGTGGTGATGCTAATGAAATATTTTTGTGAAAATCAGAATCTGGATTTGGGTTTAAATTTGTGGGATTATCTAGTAGAGAAAGGGTATTGTCCTCATAGTCATGCATTGGATCTTTTAGTAACAGGATTGTGCTCCCGAGGACGGTTGCCAGAAGCATTTGAATGCTGCAAGCAAATGTTGGAGAGAGGAAGGCATATGAGTGAATCAGTATATCGTATGATTCAAAGATTTTTAAAGCAGTATGATGAGATGGACAAGTTGATGGACCTCGACAGGATGATAATGAAACTGCAATCTGTTTTGCCTTCATCTAGAGGGCAAGCTATTGGTTCCACATGCTGAGTTTTGAAGTAACATTGTTTCTTGCAAAATATATAGAAGCTGGATTCATTTTATCCGAATTGGTTCTGACCTGTTTTTACCCATTATCTCTTAGCTGCGCTATGTGACAGCTCACTGAATTTGATGATATAATTTGTTTCTTCAATGATGGTTCAAAGATGGAAAGTGCACTGACAGAAGTTATTGTCATTTATTGGTTATTGATTTAATTTTCAAAAAATATATCGATGGATGGATTTTAAGAAATTTAGAAGATAAATGTCTGTTATGATTTAATTTTTAAATAACTATTCAAAACCCTCTTCTTTTTTCTTTTTCCCCTCCAAGAAGATATTTTTCACCCTGTCTGCTTTAATTATGATTAATAGTGAGTTCCTTCTGGCCATTAGCCTTATTTAAGGGTAATTTTTATTTTTTGGAAACATAAATGAATTCAATAGAGCGGAGGGTTTTTGTGTTTTTTTTTTTTCATTTCTGTAACATATCCTAAAAGGCTGCAGACTTGCTACAGCATATTAGTTTCTCTTTCTTATTTATGAAGTTCCACTTTTACCCTTTGGCGTCATTGATTTTACATATTCATATGACTAAATGTTTTTCCTTCCCCTGGTTAGCCCTTCCCTGCTGCAAACTCTCTTAAATTTCCACCAGCACTAACAGAAGAATGCTGTACTGTCAAGATTGAAGTCTCTATTGGCTTTGTCACCAAGACTGCCATCTATTAGCTTTCTCCCTAAACCATAGTCCTCTCTTTATTCTCTTCTGTTTTTGCCTCTGGCAGTAAGTAAAGTCACTGTAATCCTGGGTTCCATTCTCGCTATTCGGTGTTTCTTCCACAAATGCTAATTTATTTGTAAAATTGGTGCTGCTTTACACTTCTTGTTTTTCCATATCCGCTGAGCTTTCATAATTAATTTCTTTGTGATTTTCTTTACTTATTTGTTTTGGGATGGGAAATTGGTGTAATTGTTGATCTTGTAACTGGTGCAGCAAATTAGAGTGAGGGAAGCGAAGGAGTTTGTCATGAAATGGTTGGTCCTAAAAGGATGGCAATGAAAGAGCAAGAAAGAAGGTTATTCCGAAGGATGAGGATGCAATCATGCAAAGCTTGCTGAGGCAACATTTGGAGGACTTTGAAGGTACTTGTTGAATAGTTTCTTTTTTCGTAGGACTAAAAGTTTGACTGTATAAGATAGATTTAATATGTTGAGAGATATTTGATTTAGCCAATGACTAGACCTTTTCGTGCATTGGATTTATATTCAAATAACTAAATCATGTATGATTAATATTCAAGAACCATTTAATTTATTATACCCTTCTGAAATCTCCTAAGAAACATGTATGAATAATTCAAAATTTCTTGCTAAAATTTGACATAAAGCTCCTCAAATTTGTGAAGAAAAACTGGGATTGGTATTTAATGAATGGTCTAGATGATTAACTTGATGTGCTTTAGTTAGGTGAATAATGAGAAAATTGCAATGAATTTGTGTGCGCTTCATGTCTCCTTCAACTAATCTCCTTGTCACATTGCTGCACTCCATTACTTAGTTTTGAGCATGACCATTTCTTTCTCATTTTTGGGGAGGGTGGATTTGAATCTGATTCTTTAAGTGGAGGATACATGCACTTACCATTAAGTCAAATGTTTAGGTTCATTTAAATGTAATAATTCGTAGAGACTGATGATGGAGTTTTATGCAATTATCACTTATCACCCTTGTTTCTTGCTTGTTATTAGTTTGTGGCTTGTATTTAAGTAAAGGAGTAACGTGCTTTGATGGCTTACAATGAATTTTCATGCTCTATAGAGTATTATGACCTCAATATCGTACATTTCTCCTTTGAAAATTTTGTCAATCTTATATAATACTTTTCCTTTTTTTCTCTCGCCTTTTGTTTTGGTATTGTGATCTTGGACTACACAATGAGAGGTAGCCCTCTCTTGTCCCATAAATCCACCACTCCCTTCCAAGTATTTAAACCTCAGACCTTTAAGTTATAGTCTCAAGTTCTAACCAGGTGGCCTCTTGGAAATGTTTCTCTCTCCCTTCGCGGTGCTAGTCATTATTATGATCATTATTGTTATTGCTGTTTCCAATTTGTGCTTATAATGACAAGTTAAATGACTGATCATAGGAACAAGCATTGGAAGAATAGAGTAAGGATGATGCAAGTAGGTATGTAGACAGTAGGAAGAGAGAAAAGTTTATGATTTACAGAATTTGTTGTGGTGTGATATGCATGGTAGAGTAATTGTTTAATTTTGTAGCATATTTTGCCACATGAGATTGATGGGTCCCAACCAATCATATTTTTATATGTTGGTGCTCTATATCCTACTTATAGTCGTTGCAGGTTCTTATGACTATGTCCAGCTGATAGAGGAGTCAAAGCAACAAGAAAATGATGAAAAGGCTTTGCTAGAAAACTTGAAATACTTCAGAAATGGTGAAAGCAAACTATTAACATATTTGAAGTTGGTCAAGTTTTTATTCTACACGATGCTCTAATAAGCACTAAATATAATAATTTCAGAGATTTTCAAAGGCATAATTCTTAAAAATGTCTATGAATTATTCAAAAAAGTTCAAATAAGTTTTTATTATTCTATTGTGTTTATTTTGGGCCAATTAGATCTTTATAATTCATGGTTGATTAATTGTTATTGATCAAAATATTATTTGTCATTTTATACTCATATGGTGTTGACATGATATTGATGTGAAAAGTGAAAATGTCACATAGTTATGTCATCATGTTACATTAGATGTCATGTTATCATCGAGTATGACATGTCATCATGTCACATTAACGTCATGTATATGATGAAAGATGTCATTTTGATAATTAATTATAAGAGTTTGATTGAATGTAATGAAATATAAAGAATTTATTTAAATTTTCCTAATTAATTTAGAAAGTTTTTAAGGTATTATGTCATTCTCAAACAAGAAGATAGAGATATAAGTTTGATTGATTAAAATAAAAAAAAATATTAGTTTTTCTTTTTAAATGTTGAGTTGAATTTGAATTTGATTCTTATCTATCGTATTCTTTGTAGTCTTTAATTTTTTTTAAAGTAATATAAACTATCATACTTACTCTTAATTTCTTTCTCAATCATTTTTCGTCACTAATTCTCACAATGTTGTCCTTGTGAAATTCATAAGAAGCTGGTAACTAAATTGTTCTACATCTAGTTGGTAAAAAATAACTAAGAATATAGTCCCAAAAGAAAATTGAATGAAGCAATCAAAATAATATCTAATTATGTGAATATAATTAATTTCCATGATATCTTTAAACTTTATCATGAATTCTTCTATTATTTGTGTAACTTAGAATAGATTTCAAAAAGAAAAAGTCAAAATATCTCATAGATCCTTGTATTATAACATTTTTGTCATTTAGTTTTTCTCTTTCAAAATTGGTTAATTAAATCCTTTTACTTTGAGATTTTTGTACAAGTGAGTTCCTTTGCATTGTTAGTGGTGTTAACGTCTTGTTGATTTGGTTTTGACATGTCAGACGATCTTTACGTGATAAATTAATTACAATGTTTAATTAAAAAAATCTAAATACAAAAAGAATTCATTTATAGGAGGAACTAATGGTTCACCTCTAGATTAGTATACAAAAATATTGTTTCATAGTTTTCAAGTATATGTACATGAGCAAAACATACGCATATTTCAAAAATTACATAAATGAATTGAACTGAGTCAAAATTTTTGCTCAATATCTCTTGTAATTACACTACTAACATTACTTATTTTTAGCATCAAACAAAATAATAAAAGAACAACAAATCATTTGACATTTTTTATTTCAAAATAACAATATTTGACTAGTTAATTACAAAAACAAGTGTAAGACCCAATAAACCAAAAAATCAAGTGTAGAAGCACTCCAAACCATATAGCAAAATATTAATAGATAATATTTCACAGCAACACAAAAAACAACATACAAAGTAGATTCACTTGACATTTTTTATGCTTGTCTAAGTTGGAAATCAAAATTTATTGGTTTTCTTTTTTTGTGCAATTTCTTGTGACAATAGTAACAAAATTTTGAGGGAGCAAATCATTAGAGAACTTCGTTTGAATGGTTTGGGAGGATATTTTGGTAGAGACAAGACTTTGGCAATGGTGGTTGATCATTATTATTGGTCAAAAATGCGTCAAGATGTGGAAAGGTTGGTGAAAAGATGTCCAACTTATTCATTTGGTAAAGGCAGTGCTCAAAACACAGGTTTATATGTTCCTTTACCTGAGCCGGATGCACAATGGATTCATGTGAGTATGGATTTTGTTTTGGGACTTCCAAAGAAAGCAAAAAGGTTTGATTCTATCATTGTGCTGGTGGATCGTTTTTCAAAAATGGTACATTTTATTTCATGTTTTAAGACTTCTGATGCAACTTATATTGATGAATTATTCTTTCGTGAGGTTGTAAGACTATATGGTATTCCAACTTCCATTGTTTTTGACAGAAATGTGAAGTTTATGGGACATTTTTCGAGAACTTTGTCGAGGAAATTGAGGACAAAGTTGAAATATTCTAATACTTGCCATTCACAAATAGATGGTTAAACAGAAGTTGTGAATGGAAGTTTGGGTAATATTTTAAGATGTCTTATTCAGAACAACCCAAAGACTTGGGATTTGGTCATACCCCAAGCTGACTTTGTCTACAACAATTCTGTCAATCGAAGCATAAAGAAGACACCATTTGAGGCTGCATATGGATTCAAACCTCAACATGTGGTTGATTTAGTTGACTTAGTGCCATTACCATAAGAAGCTAAAGTGAGTAATGAAAGAGAGTTATTTGCTGATCACATTTGAAAGATTCATGAAGAGGTAAAAGCTGCTTCAAAAGCTAGCAATGCAGAATACTCTTTTACTACAAAAAAACATTGTCGTAAACAGGAATTTGAGAAGGGTGATCAAGTACTTGTGCACTTGAGGCAAGAAAGATTTCTTAAGGGTACTTATCACAAGCTCAAGTCTAGAAAGTTTAGACCTTGTAAGGTGTTAAAGAAAATCAGCTCAAATGCCTACTTAATTAAGCTACCACTTGAGTTACAAATCAGTCTTATTTTCAATGTTTTGGACTTGTATGCATTTGATGGATGTGATGAGACTGCATCTACCAGAGACGCTCAAGTTTAGCATTTTCAATTGCTAAGGTTGGAGTTATTGAAGATGTGTTAGATGTAAAAGAGTTTTGATCTAGACGAGAGAACCTGTATAGATGATTTTTAATGAAGTGTCTTGGTAACCCTACAAATGAAAGCATTTGGATTGTTGAAGAGGAATTGAAACGAGTGGATCTAGACATCTATGAGGAGTACGCCAAGGTTTACTCATTGGAGCCAAGTCTTTTTTGACCCGAAGGAACTGATGCAGGCACATATAGAATTTTATTTTATTTAGTATTTTCGTTAGCTTAGGATTTTATTTTCTTTATTTTATTTTGTTTGAGATTTTTTTCCTATCTTTATTAAAATTTTAATACTTTAAGTCTTTATTTAGGATTAGGATTAGATTTATCTTAATTATTATAAATAGATGATCCTAGATAGATGATTATTATTATCATTTTTGTTTATTCTGAATTTTTATTCATGAGGTTTCTTTACAACCCAATTATCTTTCTATTGTTCCAAACACAATCAAGCCCATTTAAGCCTAATTGTTGAGTTCTAATTACCCTAAACCTTTTGGCTACATCATAACATCTTCCCCCAAAGACTTCATGAAGATGCCTCCATTGCAATCCACCTCTTATATAGTTGTTAGCCCCTTATATTTCTCTAATTTGCTAAGTATACGAGACTCGTACTTAGTTTTCTAGTTCTTGTCATATTCTTTATTTTGAACCAATCACCTCGTCACATATAGCCTTATACCTTCTAACATGCTGATTATTGGTTTACATCTTGCTTCTACTATCACTCCATTAAATGTTTCGTACATGTTGTTGTCGATGACATCACACTTGGAGAAATTAGAGAAAAATGTTTAACACTAGTGTTTAGCATCTTAATTTTTAACCAAGTGGCTGTGTACAGGCTCATTCATTAACTTTAAAAGTTTCATTTGTGTCTTGAACTTTGGCTGGTTTTTTTAGATCTAGCACATTGCCGAAATTGATACTTCAATTCTTCATTTCTAAACTTTTTCCCTCACTAAGCATAAATATGCCGTGTACACTTTCATTGTTGAAAAAAGTAAGCAATTCATTGATACCACTAATGACGCAGCGAGTTAGCGTGAAAGCAAAGCCTTTAAAATTGATAACCAAGTTTCAAAGTAGAAACTTAACACTCAAAATTTGAGAAAAAATATAATACTATTCAATAATTTAAAAAAAATTATCTTAAAACTAAACCTAAGGGTGCTACATATAATAGTTTAATCCAATTTAACCTAAACGTGGAGTGCAAGTAAAGTAAATTAAAATAAAGAACTCTGCTACCCTAGACTTTCTTCAAGTACAAGAAAAGTAAATTCCTAAATCTATATTTACTTATTGTCCAAGTTAAATAAAATAAAAAAATCTTAAATACTAAATATTAAATATTAAAATTACTTGTTAGACTATTAGATTATCTATGTCATTCTCCTCCACTTGAGAAAAACTTGACCTCGAGTTAACATGTATATCTGAATATAGGGGTTCATCTGATGAATAAAATGGACAAATGTCCGCTACATTAAATGTTTTCAAAATTCTTATTGTGTCTGGTAGATCCACAACATATGCATGGTCGTTAATCTTTTTCAAAATTTGGTGTGGTCCGTACTTTTTAGGTTGCAACCTACTATAAGTTCCCATTGGAAACTATTCTTTTCGTAGAAACACCATCACTTGATCTCATATTTCAAAAATCTACTTTTTGTGATGTTGGTCTGTAGCTTTCTTGTACTTGGCATTAGCTTGCTCTAATTTTTGTTTCACCTCTGCTTGAACATCTTGCCACTGATTAGCTATATTTTCAGCAGCTACACTAAATCTAGGTACTTTAGGTAACTTGATCAAATCAAGAGCATATTGTGGCGACTTTGTGTACATAATAGAAAATGATAATTTTCCTGTGGCACTATGAACAACATTGTTATAAGCAAACTCTGCTTGTACCAATGCCAAGTCTCACTGCTTTGGTTTATCTCCACAAATACTGCGAACTAGATTGCCAAGGGTTCTATTCACTGACTCAATTTGACCATTAGTTTATGGATGAGCTGTGCTACTGTAATTCAAGGATGAATCAAACATCTTCCACAAAGTCCTTTAAAAATGGCCAAGAAACTTCTTGTCTCGATTTGAAGTGATGGTTTTAGGCATACTATGTAGACAAACAAACTCCTTGAAAAATAATTTGGCTATTTCGGTTGCATTTGAAGTCTTCTTGCAAGGGATAAAGTGTGCCATCTTAGAAAACCTGTCAGCAACAACAAAAACAGAATCCATGCCCCTTTATGTTTTAGGCAATCCAAGCACAAAATCCATGGATAAATCTTCCCAAATGTTTTTTGGAAGAGGTAAAGGCATGTATAAACTAGCATTATGGGATTGTCCTTTTGCGGTTTGGCATATGTGACATCGCTACACAAATCTTGTTACATCATTTCTCAAATATGGCCAATAATATCTTTCTCCAACAGCAACAATTGTCTTATCATGGCCTAAATGACCAGCAAGACCTTCACCATGTAAGTCTCTGATAAACTTTTCTCTCAATGAAGTGTTAGGAATATAAAGCTAGTTGCCTCACATTAGAAAACCATTATGAATGTAAAAATCCTCAACAGGTTGATTTGTGATACACTTCTCCCATGTATCATGAAAATCCTCATCTGTATGATACAATTCCCTAATTGTATCTGTCGTAATGTGCGGGTTCGAGAACTCGAACGCCAGACGCGAGTGAAAACTCTAAAACTAGGAGTCACCACCAATCTTTTTTGCTAGGTGTGATTGGCCACCTATTGACTCGATTCTAATCGACGAAGTTTTAATTAGATTTAAGCCCACCGAAAAGAATCTTAAACTAGTTTACGTTTTTCTAGATCTAAGTTCGGGAGTACGGTTACACTCGGGGAAAGATTAGTACCCCGGGACGCCCATTTCATGAACGGTACCATTTTTAGATTATCCTATTAGACTTTAATTTTAAATTTCACTATATGTTCTTAGTTATTATTATCTTATTCTATCTCCTATTTAACCTAAAATGGAATGCAAATGTGAGGCAAGATGAAATGCATGGCGTGGGATAAAAATATCGGACGAATAACCTTTTATCGATGACGTTCTCTCGAATCCGTCCATCATACTGGTGGGATTTGGGGTGTTCTCTCACTTAAGGAATTATCCGATAAACTCGCCTTCGCAAATTCAACGAATAATTCCCATCATCGGGGTCATCGTACATTTATCTTTAAAAATAACGTTTTCGTGCATAATGAACCTAATACGAACAAAATCCTTTTTATTAAAGATGTTTCCCGAGCCCTCCCATCATATTGGTGGGACTCGGGGACACCTTTTCACTTAGAAAACTTTTCGAGGAATACTTACCTTCGCAAGATCCTCGAAAGATCCCATCATCAGGACTTAACTCATAAACAAAAATATTTATATGCAATGATATGTAATATATATATATATATATATATATATATATATATATATAT
>NC_030855.1:6172316-6177330 GCF_000208745.1 Theobroma cacao | reverse complement strand
TTTCCTTTTATAATTAGATAAATTATTTATGATTCCGTGTTATTTTTAGTGAACAAGAATTTTATTATTTTTTACTATTTTTTTTATTTTTATATTATTTATTATTTTTTTATATTTTGATTATTATATTATTATTATTTTTATTTTTATTTGAATTTTTATCCATTATTATTTTTTTGTTCTTGAATAATTTTTGTATAGTCAAATTTTTTGTTTGTGAAAATTTTAGGATCTTGAAATCGAGGCTCTCCCATCGTACTGGTGGAGTTTTAATTCGGATTCCGAACTTAGGAAAAATTGGCCCAAGATTGTGACTTCTCGAGTCCCGACCGATCATTCCATCATCTGTATGTTATACTTGTAGTTAATATCATAGTATTTTTTTAAGAGTTAATTTTCTAAGATTGATTTTCATACCTATTTTATTATAACTATTCTAATAGTTAATCTAATAATTTCAAATTTTTAATAATATATATATATAAATATATATAATATATTATTTTAGCCTATCATTTATTTGTTTCATTCATTATTTATCTCCATTTACATTTCTTTAAAAACACATCCCAATTTGCAATTTATCATTATTCTTTCTTTATATATATATATACTTCACTTACCTTAGCTAAAATTTCATTAATAAATATTATCTTACATTTAAATTTCCTTACTTAAGTATATTATTTTTATATTTTTTTAACATTTATATATATTTATAATCCTCTATTTTTATCATTTTCTTAAACCTAAAGATAATATCTAAAAATTTCAAAAAAACATTATACTAAAATAATATAATCCTAATCCTACACAATCACTAATCCTAAGGACCAACAAGATGAATCAGCCTAAATCACAACAGATCTGAAGAAAATGATAAGGAGTTTACCTTTATGTGCCAAATTGACTCAAAGACCCAGCCTGCATCAGTCCTCCTGCTTCTCTACGACCCGGATTCTGCTCCTCAAAGTGAATCGTTTTGGTGCATGAGCCACAGCCTTTCCACCACCTAAAACTACGTCGTTTCGATCACAACTCTTCCTTCCCCAAAACGACGCCGTTTCAATATAACCCTAGATATAAAATGATTCTTTTCTTTCCTCTTCCTTCATTTTCTTTCTCCTGTTTCTCTCTATAGCTGCTGGTTCTCTCCTTTCTCTCTAACTTCCTTGTTGATCCCTTTTTTTTCCTTTTCTCTGCCGAACAGCTCCTCACCGGCGATCAGGGGGTTTTCCCGTTACTCCCTTTCTCCAGCGTCGAACTCTTTTTCTTCCTTTTCACTACCGGACAGCTCCTCATCGGCGAGTAGGGGGCTCGACTTAAAATCCCCCCCAGCAAACCGATTCGATCTCCCTCATTTTCTCTCTTTTATTGTCGATCGGGCTCCTCCTCACCGCCGAACAGCTCCTAAAACCCAACTCTAAAAAGAATCCCACCACTGGCGGCATAAAAAGTCTCTCTCACCTTCGATTTGAACCACCCAAAACCCAAATCCGACTCCCACAACCAGTGGTACCAAAACCTCATCCAAAGTTTCCCTTAAAATGAGCTATCAACCCTCTAACCAAAACCATTTTCCTATTCCTTATTTTCTTCTATTTTTTTTATATTTTATGGATTTGTGGTTTTTGGTTGCTAGGAGACTTAAGGTTTCTCTCTTTGATTTTTTGTGATTTTTGGATGCGGTTGTTTTTTTTCGTTGCTGTTTCTTGTTATCCATTTCTTTGATTGCTCCCGAATGCCCCCTTTATACTCGATTTTTTGCCCATGTAGGGGTGTCTTCCCACTACTTTGCCAGTCGCGAGTTTTTCGCGTTTGGCAGAGAAAAGGTGGTGCTTGGCAGGGTGCGTCTGCACCCTGCCAGTCGTACCCCTCTCTCTTCTATTTTTTTATTTCATTTTTTTTATTTTCATTTTCATTTTTTTATTTGTTATTTATTTTCGTTTATAAAATTTTAAAATTTTTTTAGTGTCTACAACTGTCCCTCTTTGCGTATTTCGAAAATTTGAAATAGTGCAAAGACGTAGACACTGTATTTGACTAAATTCTGTAATTCTCTTTCAAAGTTTTTCTCCTCTTTTTTGTTTTGTTTATGTGTTGTTTTTATTTTTTTTGTTTTGTTTTGTTTTTGTTGTTTTTTTTTGTTTTGTTTTTTTTTTTGTCGTTTAAATGAGGCTCTTCAAAGATGAGGCAACGTAACTTTAAAAATCTTGAAACTGATTACTCGGAGGTTTTGAAAATGTACCCGGAGGTTTTGAAATATATCCGAAGGTTTTAAGAGAAAAATATAGCTCCTCGAAAACTGAGGCAACGTAACTTTAAGAAAATCTTGAAACTAATTACTTGGAAGCTTTGGAAATGTACCCGGAGGATTTAAGAAATGTGGCTCATCGAAAACTGAGGCAACGTAACTTTAAAAAATCTTGACACTAATTACTCGGAGGATTTAAGAGAATAATGTGCCCGGAGGTCTTCAGAATGTACCCGAAGGATTTGGGAAATGTGGCTCCTCGAAAACTGAGGCAACGTAACTTTAAAAAATCTTGACATTAATTACCTAGAGGTTTTAAAAGATGCACCTAAAGGATTTAAGAGAATAATATGCCTGGAGGTCTTCAGAATGTACTCGGAGGATTTAGGAAATGTGGCTCCACGAAAACTGAGGCAATGTAACTTTAAAATCTTGACATTAGTTACCCGGAGGTTTTAAAAGATGCACCCGGAAGATTTAAAAGAATAATATGCTCGGAGGTCTTCAGAATGTACTTGGAGGATTTAAGAAATGTAGCTCCTCGAAAACTGAGGCAACATAACTTTAAAATCTTGACATTAATTATCTGAAATGTTTCAAAGTGGTTCTCAAATTAATCAAACCTTGATGTCTTTGCATAATTTTTGTGTTGCATGGATTTTTTCCTTTCCTAATGCATAGAAATATGTGTGAATGTTGACTATTGCACAGAAAATTTTCAACTTCATTGTTGCATGGTCATGTGCATGCATGCATGATTGCATGACAGGAGGAAAAATTACCGTCATCTCATCATTTCATTTCAGTGTCTTCCTTTATTGAAAGAAATTCTTCCTATCTTTGCACACTCTTTTATGATCTTTTTGTGCAATTGCCAATCACTTTCTCACAAAAGAACTTTTTTGCTAGTCTTGTCATATCATTCCCAATTGTTGAAGTTACTTCTCGAAGATGGATACCCCCGTGAGATCATGTGCTAATTCAAATTTGATTTCAATGGTTCCATGCTTCTTGATCCTTTAAGAAAAGATTCACAAAAATGCTTGTCTCTTCATTTAAAACTTTTGATCTTCATGCTACAATAACAGAAGTTACTTTACAAAAATGAAGAACTCTCCATTACTTTCAAAGCATCTTGAATTTTGATGAAATTGCTCTACAAAACCAAATTTTATGACTAAAGGTACTTCAAGTTTGGAACAAAACTGAGTCATTTTGACATTTTTTCAACATGTGATACTTGAATCTCTTGAAAATTAACGATTACTGTTTGAAATGATTTTGGATGAGCCAAATGACAATCTGGTCTTTCATATGGATTGGATGGTTTAACACATCGAGGTCTTGGTAAACAATAAACATTTCACGAGGAAAAGAAGAAAAGTTGAAGTTTCTTTGTTTGAGCTCACAAAGGTATATTGATTTTTTTTTTTTTTGTAAAAAGATTCTTTTCAAATCACAATCAAATTTGACACTCTCTAAGCCTCATGATGTGTGGCAAGATGATAAATGTCAAGGTCAACTATTGCAGGCTTAAAATTGTAAAAGGCTATTTTGACAGAGATAGTTTCAAAATTCAGTATGGATCTTTTTCAAATGATCTTGAATTTTTAAAGGTGCTTGAGAGTCTTAAACCCTTATGAAGGTGTCCAATGCATTCAACTGCCTTGAAATGGTCTATCTTTAGTGCTTCTTGTTATCACCTTAGTTGGAATCATGAGTGGCTTCATAAATTCCCATCTTCGCTCTAGGTTGCCCTTTCAAGTTTTCACCCTAGAGCTTTATCTTTTTCACTCACTTTTTTTTTTCTTTATCTTCGCTCTAGACTGCCCTTTTGGGTTTTCACCTTAGAGTTTCATCTTTCTCACTTGCTTTTTCCTTCTTCTTTTTTTTTTGATTGATTGTTCCATCATGCACTTGAAAAACTCAAACTTAGTCCAAAATGACTAAAGGGATTCAAGAATGTAATTTTAGCAAAGAAAAGAAGTCAAAGTTTCATCTTTCATGTGATGGTCTCTTTCTCTGAGATAGCTCTTCAATTTAAGTATCCACACTTGATCAAAATGGACTTCTTCAAGCACGTAATGTAGGCTATGGTTAAAGGTTCTGAAAGAAATGGATACACAGGCCCAAAACATGTATTTAAAGGTGATTAAACCAAGGATCATTCATTACTGCTCTAAGGACTCTTTCAAGACATTTGTCCTTTCTCAAAGCATGCTTTTCCACCATTTTTCTTCTATGTTTTTTTTTTCTTGCTTTCTTTTTTCAATTTTCATTTTCATTTTTTCTTCTTCATTCATTTTTTCAATCTTCATGTTGATGGATTGAGTTCGAAACTTTCAAGAACTCAAATTCGCATCTGCTCCCCATAATATAACAGATGTTCGTTTTTTCCTTAAAATGAATCTTCTATCATCCATGTTTTTGACAAAATTTTTTCTTCATAATTGCCCCCCAATATGGGCGATGATCCTTGGTTGAGGTGCATTTAGAAACAATGTAATAGGCTCAAAGGGGTAGCAAGTGAATAATTTCTCATTTGTGAAGGGAAAATGAAACATGGCCATTTATCCTCTCAACTATGGTTACTTACATTGAAGAGCAATTGCCTAGAAAGGAATATTTTAAGATCAAAAGTTGATTTTTTTTCAATTTTTTTTTTTTACTTTTTTACTTTTGACACCATTCGAGTATTTCAAGTGCATAATGTCACTATCAACTTTCTCACCATTCACTCACTTTCTTTTTTCTTTTTTT
>NC_030855.1:6095838-6172046 GCF_000208745.1 Theobroma cacao | reverse complement strand
AAAAAAAAAAAAAGAATTACAGACTATTGTTATTTGTAGCTTGACATAAAGAATATTTGAAAGTTTTGAAACCGATGGAGAAGTTGCGGTTGGAACTTAAGACTCTGTCGCTGACTCGCTGTTGCCACGACGATGAATGATCCCACAAAGCAGGGGATGAAAAGGAGCGTCGTGCGAAGACCAGTTTGGGCTGATGGGCTGTTTGGAGTCCGCAACAGAAGCCACCCTTAAACATCAAAAAACCAGTACTTAAACAACATCTTTCTTCTTTCTTTTTTTTTTTTGTTGTTTCTTTTTTTTCTGAAAATTTTTTTGTTTTTATGATCTTGAAAAGATGTTATAAAACCTTTATTGAAACAATCGTATCACCTCATAAAACTTTAACAATTTTCATTCAACAAAAACATTAACATTTACAACTCTTAACAAGAATTCTACTCATTCCATGCATCTAACTATAAAATAAAAACTCCGAATCATCTATTTTTTCTTGAGACTTGAGGCATTTTCAACTTCCTAACGAGAGCCCACTCTATGGCATAATCGATTTCCAACGTTCCATAAGCTGAAAAGTCAAACTGCCATCTTTGATGAGATTTTCAATTTTCTCTTTCAATTGCCTACATTTCTCTATTGAGTGTCCAATTGCTCCCATGTGATAGTCACATTTAGCATTAGGGTCATAATTCCTTACCGATGGGTTTGGAATTGTCTTCATTGGCACCAGACTGAGGTATTGATTCTCAATTAGTATAGGCAAAAGTTTCGAGATTGGCATGGGCAATTGGCGAAAGTTGGGTTTTGGCAATGATTGAGGCATAAGTGGAGGTGTGGGTGCTCTTAGATGAAAACTTGGTTGTAGAATTGGTTGATAGGAACACAGGCTATGGGAAATATGATTCCGAGCGGGGTAGGAAGGTTGGTATGCAAAATGAAGATGGTATGTATTGATGCCCCATGGTTGCTTTTCACATGTGATAACTCGTGCCTCCCCTCCCCTTTTCTTTGAGGCATCACAATTTTCCATGCTACTGACACTATTCTCTTTGATTTTACCCTTCTTAATTGCATTCTCAATCATCTCTCCTGAAATCACTATGTCAGTGAAGTTCCTAGTAACATTTCCGATTAGCCTATCATGGTATGGTGGGGGTAGAATACCAATAAAAAACATTGTTGTTTCTTTTTCAGTGAGAGATGGTTGAACCTGTGCAGCAACATTTCTCCATCTTTGAGCGTATTCCTTAAAACTCTCAGTGTCTCTCTTCTCCATGTTCTGTAAAGAAAGCCTATTCGGGGCCATGTCCAAAACATGTTTATACTGAGCTATAAATGCCCGAGCCAGGTCCTTTCATGTGTGGATTTGATTGCGATCCAGCTGGACATACCACTTTGCTACAGCACCAGTGAGGCTATCTTGGAAGCAGTGTATCAAGAGCTTGTCATCATGTGCATGTGCAGCCATCTTTTGACAATACATAGCGATATGAGCTTTTGGGCATCTGGTTCCATCATATTTCTCAAAATCTAGTACTTTGAACTTATGTGGGATGATCACATCAGGTACCAAACACCAATCTATTGCATCAATAAAACCATAGATGTCCATCCCTTCAATAGCTTTAAGGCGCTCATCCAAAAGGTCATGCTTTTTTTGCATTTGCAATTCTTTATTTAGCTCAAAAGATTCTCCTTTTAATTTTTCTTACTTTCCAGGGTTATTTAAGTCAGGAGTAGGAGTTGGGTCAGAGAAATTTACCCCTGGAAGCGACATAGTTTGCCTTTTCAAGGGCAATTGGCTCTATCTTTGCAAACCTGATGATCCTTCGAAAGACCTTTCCTCTTTACTAGTAATCATCTCCATTAACCTTTCTAACTGTTCCTTTATCTCGTCTTGACGTTTCTCGATCTTGTCCATTCGTCTTGACTGCTCATCTCCCATGATTTAATTTGAGTCCACGTATCACACAAATAGCCAAAGGGTTTTCTCGAGCTTTTATCTTTTCACAAAATTGAAACAAATTAGATTGAGTGATAAGTTCTTCCTTACTAGAGATCTTCCTAAATGTACTCCTTCTTTATACAAAACTTGGAAAAAGATCTTTTATTCCATGAAACCAATGACACTGTTGCCTCTCTTTTTATTGTATGTAGCGAAGTCAAATGACAGTACTTACAAAAAAAGTGGATGAATGATAAATGCATGGGTGTCAAAATCAATGGATGCTTAAATGCATGACAAGATGACTTATGAGTCAATAGATGATGAATGATTCGGGGCACTTCTTTTTTTTTTTTATGCATGATGAGATTACAACAAGATCTAAGTCGTGTAAAACATTTATTTTTTCATTAATCATCATTTTTTGTTTTATCTTTTTATGTATATATATTTTTTGTTGTTTTTTTTTTTTTTTGAGAAATCCTCCCTGTTATTATGAAACAAAATTTGATCCAAATTGTGATAATTTTCTTGCATCATTCAAGGAACAAATTCATTTTCTAATAATTGTTCACTAACATAAATCCAAACTTCAAAAGAAATTAAGCACAAGTATGTCTAAACATTAAATATCCTAAAACCTTTAAAACTTTTACTCAAAAAGAAAAAGTCCTAACAAAGTCCACTTTTGCCACCTAAACACCTATTTGGATACCTTATCACCCTGTCCGACCATCTTTACTGGATCAAACCCATTTACATCTATCAATGCTTGTACCTTATGCTTGAATGCAGTATAATCTTCAATGGAATGTCCCATGATTCCACCATGATAATCGCATCTTGCATTTGGATTGTACCACTTTGGATATGGAGGTTTCAACGGTTCTATAGGCATAGCAGCAACAAGGTGATCCTGAACCAATTGGCAAAAAAGTTCTCCATAAGAAATGGGAATGGGATCCAATTGTTTAGGTTGTTTTTTTTTGGATTGCTTTTGGATAACACCTAGGCTAGGAGCAGGGGTGATAGATGATTGTGTGAACAGTTGGGCTTGAGGAGCTTGTTGAGAAGGCGATCGAAAGGTGCTTGGGCAAGGGTGAAAACTTGGACTCAGACCAATGTTCAAGGATTAAAAAGTTGGTCGAAAAGTGGTAGGTTGGAAGTATGTGCTCGGTGGCAAACCACTGTTTAAAGGTGGTGCAAGGCTTAGAGGTCCCATCTTGGATATTGAGCTCTTCAATTCAATCATCTACATATTCAACTCGTTCATCCCTTTCATAACTTTTTCCAAACCTTGATCTTTACTTGGGTCACTGAGTGAAATGTTGGTCCTATCAAGGACAAATTGGCCTTCCTTTAATGGTTGCTTGAGGCATGGTTTAGTTTGAAGCGATTAGAATTCTTGAGGGTGAATCCCATTGGTTCTGTTGAGACATTCAACAATTTCCATCAATTTGGCAATCTGTCCTTTCATCTCTCGAAGATCATGTCCGAACTCCTCTTAATTGCGCTTTAGTGCGCTTATCCTTGCTTCCAATTGATATTCCATATCCTTTAACCCTTTTTACTCATATAAATTAGAAAAAGAATTTTGAAATTTGACTGAAACCTTTCTAAATGTTTTCCATAAATGTGGATTTATTCTATATCTTTCAAACCAAATAAAACTGTGTGGTTTTTTATTATGGGAATAAATATGGCTAGAAATAAAGAAAAGATGAATACATGGATATGGATGCAAATATGTCATGTGTATGAATGCATGAAATGCAATAATGCTTTGATGAATGGATGAAATGATATGCAATGGAGTACCCTCAAAATGTAAGAAAATTTAAACGTTGTACATGCAATGCGAGTACAATAAAAATCATTTTTTTTAAATCATGTAAAAATGAAAAGTGGAAGATTTATTCAAAATTAAAATCCTTTTTCCTTTTTTTTCATTTTTTTAATGAAAAACCCTTTTTATTTCTCTTTTCATTCCTATTTAAATGGAAGACCTTTGTTTTTTTTTTTTCCTTTCCTTACTTTTTTTTCTTTTTTTTTATTTCCATAATGTTATGCAAGAAATCAAAATAGAGAGACTGAGAAGTAATCCTTCATGTGTTCCTATTTAAGGGTACCTCCTTCACAATATGTTGGAATGGCTCTACCTAAAGGAAGGTTACTCACAATTTTCTATATGCTGAGTTTGGGTTACAAACGAAGCTAAAGGTTCCCAAATCGTTCCTCACTGTCGTCTATGCGGACTAGTAAGGCACCTCGATCCTCACCCATTACAAGCTTCAAACGGACTAGTTTCGATTTGAGTAGGAGTCTTCACTAGCCCGTGCGGAAGTTATCACCTCACGAGAGCATAGCTACTAAACTCCTTCCTAAAAATGGACATGACTCGGGTAGAGGGCTTATGCATGAATGCAAAATGTGCTGTGTTTGAAAGAAAACATCAATTTTGGACCAACAATCTCACATCTTTCTATCCTAAATCCCCACAATTATTGAAAGCAATAAAGTAATAAATATGAGATAAACAAATGCATCAAACAAAATATGTAGAGCAAATCATTAATACTAAGGAAACATTTAATTATTTAAAGCCTTGGATAACTTATTATTATTTAATGGTTCGACTCTCGACAGTCCCTAGTGGAGTCATCAGCTGTCGTAACGTGCGGGTCCGGGAACCCAAACTCCAGACGCGAGTGAAAACTCTAAAACTAGGAGTCGCCACCAATCTTTTTTACTAGGTGTGATTGGCCACCTATTGATTCGATTTTAATCGACAAAGTCTTAATTAGATTTAAGCTCACCGAAAAGAACCTTAAACTGGTCTACATTTTTCTAGATCTAAGTTCGAGAGTACGGTTATGCTCGGGGAAGGAGTAGCACCCCCGGGACGCCCATTCCATGAACGGTACCATTTTTAGATTATCCTATTAGGCTTTAATTTTTAATTTCACTATATTTTCTTAGTTATTATTCTCTTATTTTATCTCCTATTTAGCCTAAAATGGAATGCAAATGTGAGGCAAGATGAAATGCATGGCGTGAGATAAAAATGTCGGACGAATAACCTTTTATCGAGGACATTCTCCCAAATCCGCCCATCATACTGGTGGGATCCAGGGTGTTCTCTCACCTAGGGAATTATCCGATAAACTCGCTTTCGCAAATTCAACGAATAATTCCCATCATCGGGGTCATCGTACATTTTTCTTTAAAAATAACGTTTTTGTGCATAATGAACCTAATACAAGCAAAAGCCTTTTTATTAAAGATGATTCCCGAGCCTTCCCATCATACTGGTGGGACCCGAGGACACCTTTCACCTAGGAAACTTTTTGAGGAATACGCACATTCGCAAGATCCTCGAAAGATCCCATCATCGGGACTTAACTCATAAACAAAAATATTTATATGTAATGATATGCAATATATATATATGTTATGCTAATGCAATTAACTATTTTTGTTATTATTATTATTTAATTATTATTTTATTTATTTTTTTTACTATTTTTTTATATTTCTTTATTATTATTATATTTTTTCGTAAGCAATCTTTTATTTGAACCTAATGTCTAATATATCTATATTTTAATTCATTTTTCCTTTGTCTTCAGCTTGTTTACATAATATTTATTAATTCATAATTTGTACCACTTGATATTTAATTCTTAATTTTAAATTAGTTATTGTCTTGGATTTTTCTTATTATTTTTGATTTGTTTGTCTATCTATTTAATGTCATGTATATTGCATTTTCCCAAATTAATTATTTACTATATATTTGAATTATTATTATTATTATTTTTTTATTTGAATTTTTATCCATTATTATTTTTTTGTTCTTGAATAATTTTTGTGTAGTCAAATTTTTTGTTTGTGAAAATTTTAGGATCTTGAAATCGAGGCCCTTCCATCGTACTAGTGGAGCCTTAATTCGAATTTCGAACCTAGAAAAAATTGACCTGGGATTGCGACTTCTCGCGTCCCGATCGATCATCCCATCATCTATATGTTATACTTGTAGTTAATATCATGGTATTTTTTTAAGAGTTAATTTTCTAAGATTGATTCTCATACCTATTTTATTATAACTATTCTAACAGTTAATCTAATAATTTCCAATTTTTTAATTTAATGTATATATTTTAGCCTATCATTTATTTGTTTCATTCATTTTATATTCATTATTTATCTCCATCTACATTGCTCTAAAAACACATCCCAATTTGTAATTTATCATTATTCTTTCTTTTATACTTATATATATATATATACTTCACTTACCTTAGCTAAAATTCCATTAATAAATATTATCTTACATTTAAATTTCCTTACTTAAGTATATTATTTTTATATTTTTTTAACATTTATATATATTTATAATCCTCTATTTTTATCATATTCTTAAACCTAAAGATAATATCTAAAAATTTCAAAAAAATAATTATGCTAAAATAATATAATCCTAATCCTACACAATCACTAATCCTAAGGACCAACAAGATGAACCAGCCCAAATCACAACAGATCTGAAGAAAATGATAAGGAGTTTACCTTTATGTGCCAAATTGACCCAAAAACCCAGCCTGCTTCAGTCCTCCTGCTTTTCTACGGCCCGGATTCTTCTCCCCAAAGTGAACCATTTTGGTGCATGAGCCACAGCCTTTCCACCACCCAATACTACGTCGTTTCGATCACAACTCTTTCTTCCTCAAAATGACGCCGTTTCAATCTAATCCTAGATATAAAATGATTCTTTTCTTTCCTCTTCCTTCATTTTCTTTCTCCTGTTTCTCTCTCTAGCTGTTGGTTCTCTCCTTTCTCTCTAACTTCCCCGTTGATCCCTTCTTTTTCCTTTGCTCTGCTGAACAACTCCTCACCGACGATCAAAGGGCTTTCTCGTTACTCTCTTGCTCTAGCGTCGAACTCTTCTTCTTCTTTTTCACCGTCGGACAGCTCTTTTTCTGCGAGTAGGGGGCCCGACTTAAAATCCCCCCCAGTAAATCGATTAAATTTCCCTCCTTTTCTCTCCTTTACTGCCAATCGGGCTCTTCCTCACCACCGGACAGCACCTAAAACCCAACTCTAAAAGGAACCCCACCACCAGCGGCACAAAAGG
Organism: Theobroma cacao; assembly: GCF_000208745.1. NCBI lineage: Eukaryota > Viridiplantae > Streptophyta > Magnoliopsida > Malvales > Malvaceae > Theobroma > Theobroma cacao. The sequence continues at coordinate 6,164,970 of NC_030855.1, read as the reverse complement.
TCTCTCTCACCTCCGATTTGAACCACCCAAAACCCAAATCCGACTCCCACAGCCGGTGGTACCAAAACCTCATCCAAAGTTTCCCTTAAAATGAGCTATCAACCCTCCAACCAAAACCATTTTCCTATTCCTTATTTTCTTCTTTTTTTTATTTTTTGGTATATTTTATGGATTTGTGGTTTTTGGCTGCTACGAGACTTAGGGTTTCTCTCTTTGACTTTTTGTGATTTTTGGATGTGGCTGTTTTTTTTCGTTGCTGTTTCTTGCTATCCATTTCTTTGATTGCTCCTGAATGCCCCCCTTATACTCGATTTTTGGCTTCTGTAGGGGTGTCTTCCCACTACTTTGCCAGACGTGAGTTTTTCGCGTCTGGCAGAGAGAAGGTGGTGCCTGGCACGGTGCGTCTGCACCCTGCCAGTCGTACCCCTCTCTCTCTTCTATTTTTTTATTTCATTTATTTCATTTTCATTTTCATTTCATTTTTTTATTTGTTGTTTATTTTTGTTTATAAAATTTTAAAATTTTTTTAGTGTCTACAGTATCAAAACTTAGAACTTCTTGTCTCATTGTCACCAAAAAATCTGCAAGTCCACTCAATACATTTGTTACTTTATTCAATACTCCTGCCTTGTGCCTCAACTTATAAAGAAACTTCTGTAGAAACTAAAACCACCTGGCGTGCATGTCTTTACTAATTCACTTCTGGCTATTCAAGTACTTCAATGCCTCATGATCCAAGTACAAAACCAACTTTTGCCTGACCAAGTAAGGCTCTCAATTTTTCAAAGCACGCACAACAAAATAAAATACTTTGTCATACGTGGTCTACTTACGTCTTGCATCATTAAGCTTCTCAGTGAAATAAGCTATTGGTTTCTTCTTTTGTGAAAGAACAACTCCTATCCCCACACCACTAATGTCACACTCAACTTTAAATAATGTATCAAAATTTGACAATGTAAAAATAGGAGCTGTACATAGCTTCTCCTTTAGCACAACAAAATTGGTTGTAGCTTTTTTACTCCATTGAAACTTTTCCTTCTTCAAGTACCCTGTAATAGGCGTTACAATACTATTGAATTTTTTTATAAAACGCCTATAAAATGTTGCCAACCCATGAAAACTTCTAACTTTCGTTATTGTTTTTGGGGTAGTTGATTCTCTAATAATTCGAATCTTCTCTTCATCCACTTGAATTCCATCTACACTAACTACATAGTCTAGGAATAACAACTTATTTGTCATAAAGCTTCACTTCTTCAAGTTCACATACAGCTTATTTTCCTGTAAGACTGTTAATACCTTGTGCAAATGCAAAAAAGTTCCTCTTTTGATTGATTATAAATCAAGATATCATCAAAATAAACCATAACGAATTTTCAATAAAATGTTTCAATATTTGATTCATTAATCGCATAAAGGTACTAGGTGCATCGGTCAACCCAAATGGCATTACGAGCCACTCATACAATCCTTCTTTCATTTTGAAAGCTGTTTTCCACTCATCCCCAAGTCGAATTCGAATCTGGTGGTATCCACTACAAAAATCAATCTTAGTGAACACTTTAGCCTTATGTAACCTATCAAGCATGTCATCTAGCCTAGGAATTGGAAACTTGTATCCTACAGTAATCTTGTTGATGGCTCGATTATCCACACACATCCTTCAACTCCCATTTCTTTTTAGGGCTAGTAAGGCGGGAACTGCACATGGACCATGCTTTCTTGGATATGTCCTTTACACAGCAGTACCTCCACTTTCTCCTTGAGAATTTCACTTTTCTTTAGGCTCATCCTATAATGAGGCAAGTTTGGCAAACTATCACTAAGAATTAGATCAATATGGTGCTGAATATCCCTCATGGATGGTAAACCGTCAGGTTGATCTTCTGGTATCACCTCACTAAATTCTTATAGTAACAATTTAATTGTTTTTGGATCCTTTGCTATTTTTTAATCCTCTTCAATTGACAACACCTGCTTCACAATCAAAGCATGCACCTCATTTAACTCTTTGAAAGCAGCCTCTATCTTATTCCTTGAATGAGTAAGGATAAAGAAAGTTCTCCTTTCCATTTTTGAAGCTTTGGTTGTGACACTTCTTTTTATTGGCAATAAAGTAAACACTATGCTATCTTTCTCCAATTTGTAGGTGTTTTTTTCTCCCATCTTGTTATGCTACAACATCAAATTGCCAAGGTCTACAAAATAACAAGTGACAAGCATCCATGTCCACAATATCACAATATACCTCATCCTTGTATTTACCAATGGAAAAAAGTACCTTGCACCATTCTGTTACCTGAATCTTCTCTGCTGCCTTAATCCAACCAATAGTGTAAGGATTGAGGTGCTTTCCAGCTTTCAAACCCAAGTTCTCCACAACATTTTTACCAATAATACTCTCACAACTGCCACTATCAATAATCACATCAAGTTAGTGATAGTGTACATAATTCAAAGGAGCTGATTCATTGAGTGTTATCTTTTTGTTCTAAAGACAATATCATTCTTCTTACCACATAATTCTAGCTATCGTCATAATCCTCATACTCGTCATCATTCCCATCTAGATCACAACAAATCTCATCATCCTCTTTTTCTCATTCCACTACATGAACTGTTTTTCTGAGAGGACAATCATTGATCTATGACCAGGTTGATTGCATTTGAAACACTTTTCTAGGGTTGGTTTGACATAGGGACTTGCAGCTTTATGCCCCTCTTTTGCATCTATCACTTTTTGCTTTCCAATTGCCTTTTCCTCTCTGTACGGGTCATTACGTGCAGAACTATCATGAACTGATTTATTCTTATCATTGGATGTTCTACAGTTATCCCCATTGTAACTTTTGCGACAATAATCAGGTCTGTTTTTTTCCTGCAACATTGGTTCAACTTTTAAAGCAATATTTCATGCTTCAAATAAACTTTGCAATACCTATACCCCTATCTTTTCTCTAATAACTGGCTTCAACCTTTCAAAATACTTGACAACTTGTTGCCCTTCGGTCTCCCTCAAGTCGTTTTTTTTTTTTTTTTGCCAATCTCATAAATTCAACAGTATACTCATGTACAATTTTCTTACCTTGATGGCGTCTCTGTTACTTTTGGAACAAAATCTGCTCATAATCAAGAGGAAGAAAATCTTTCTATAACAATTGTTTCATCTTGTACCAGGTTCTAACTGGTGCTTTCCCTTCATGATTTCTTCTAAACTGTAACCTTTCCCACCATGCAAAAGCTCCACCTTTTAATCTGCAAGCAACAAGTCTCACCCTTTTTCCTTATGGAATCTTCATATATTCAAAAAACCTATCTATTTCGACAATCCAATCCATAAATCCGTCAATATTTAAACTCCCATTAAAGCAAGGAATATCCATTTTTAATCTAAAATCTCTGATATCTCGATCACCATAATTATTCCTTCCATATTCAACGTATCTCACAAGTTGTGCAAAATAATCATCTTCTTCGTCTAAATCTTCCATGCAGACCTGTTGTCTGCGCCTATTTGCAAGAACAAGTCTGTTGATAGGCTGTCTGCGAGCTACATCATCTCTGATACATGGCCTTTCGTCATCTTGGTTTTTGTTGGCATCTATGTCTAGAACATCAAATCGATTTGCAATTTCTTCAAAGCATCATTTCAAACGCTGGAATCTGAGATCCATTCGTTACTCTAAAGCTCTCAATGCCACCCTTTGATCTTGCACTGCAGATTGCAAGGTCTCAGTTCCATGATCTTCGCCATGAAAATCATCGCCTACCATAACTGGGTCACTTGCCATTAGATTGGGTGAGTTTTTCCCACTTTGATACCAACTGACGTTGAGTTAGTATAAAAACAAAGGCTAGCACTAGACAGAGCCTTTAAAATTGATAACTAAGTTTCAAACCAGAAACTTACACTCAAAATTTGAGAAAAAATATAATACTATTCAATAATTCAAAAAAATTGTTTAAAAACTAAGTTTAAAGGTGCTATTTATAATAGTTTAATCCAACTTAACTTAAACTTGGAGTGTAAGTAAAGTAAATTAAAATAAAGAAGTATGCTACCCTAAACTTCCTTGGAATACAAGAAAAGTAAATCCCTAAACCCATATTTATTTGTGGTCCAAGTAAAATAAAATTAAAGGAAAATCATAAATACTAAATACTAAATAAGAAAAATATTAAATATTAAAATTACTCGTTAGACTATTAGACTTTTGACATCAACTAAGAAACTCTTATAACTGCAAAATAAATTTGTTAGTAAACTATTAAGAACTAAAATGATGGTCAAACTAGTTAATATAGTATTTTCTTCAATTTAGTCCCTTTACTCAAAAAATCAGCAATGTGGTCTCTATTCTTTAACATTGTGTGCAATTAGGTCCTCTTGAATTGACTAAAAGGACCCAATAGCACACAATGTTAAAGTATAAAGACTATATTGCTAATTTTAGGGGTAAAGAAACTAAATTGAACAAAATATTATATTGACCAGTTTGACCATTTTTATGTTGAATAAAATAGTAAATTGAAGAAAATATTAATATTAAATTGAGATAATGCTCGTACTAAATTAGGAAAATACCCTTTTCATGTCACTAATAATAATCCACTCTATCCCATCTTAATGTTGAGATCAGCACATAATAACTCAAAAAACCATCTCCAATAATCTTTGTTCTCCACTTTATTGATCGCTACCCATGTTATGAGGAACATTTGGTTATTCCCATCTCAGCCAATAATAACTAGCAGTTGTCCTTTGATGAATTTTTTTTAAAAAAATAACCATTTAACGCAATTAATGGTCTATAGCTTATTAAAAATTTTTTTCCAATGGCCCAAAGCAGACGTACATTCTATGAAACACTATTACCTCATTTGGTGTAGACTTATCCATTTTTATTTATTTTCTTTGTTGGTCTTCACAAGTTCATAAGCATATGCCCTCAACCTTCCAAACACCTCTACATAACTTTCTTGAACTTGCTTCGAACTTTAAGCTTAGCTTTTTTGGCCTTTGAGAAATCAATGGTGACACCAATCTTATCTCTCACCTATACTATGTCTTGCCTTCAAGAATGACATCTTGGAGATGTCATCCTTGAACTTCCTAGCCACCACCTTAGCTTTTATCCTCTTGTTTTTATTTGTGGGTAGACAATGGTGAACTTGTAGTAAGTCTTAACTCTAAATGAGTTGTCATTCCCTTGTTTCAAAACAAAGATCTCTTATTCACACCCAATGGCAGCACATTTTGCTTTTGCTTTGACTTTGTCATTTTTCTTATAAAAGAATGCAAAATGCTTTGCCATTAAGCACTCACTGAGAACAGCTTTAAAATTTCTCGAATCTTTAAAAGTTTAACCCACGAAAAAGTTTGAGATGGGCAAATTTGAAGTGCAGTGCCTCCCACTAGATTTCACCTTGCGTGCCTCATCCATTTCAGGCCTTGAACTTTGTTAGCTTTATAATTGATTCTGTTTTAATATGACAAAAGTTAATGATCAAAATATGAATCTATAAGTGCATTAGGACTTTGTAAAAACCTTTATGCAATATGTTTGAAAAATAGGCTAAGTACTTAAAGTGTAATTGCATTAAAAGAGGCTTAAACTAACTCGAAGTATCGAGACCTTTCATGAGGGTATTTAAACTTTTAGCTTTGAATGCCTTAGGAAACAGCCTAAGGAAGAAGGTATATCGAGACATCTCTGATGTGTATCGAGACTCCATGTGTTGAAAGACCAAAATTAAGAGGATAAGTATTAAAGTATTGAGATCTAGACACCATCTCCTCGGGAAAGCAGAATTTTAGAGAGCAAGTACTAGTGCATTGAGAAACAAATTCAACGTATCGAAACCTTGCTTTCAACTTTCAAATTCTAGAAAAGAAGTATAAATGTATCGAGATTCGAGCTTTTATATCAAGACTTCACCTTCAGACATCAAATTTTAGAGAAGTATCTTAGTATCGAGACACATTTACGCAGTATCGAGACCTTGTTTTTAGAGCCTAAGATTTCAAGAGGTCAAGTGCACTAGTATTGAGAGTAGTTGTCAAGTATCAAGACCACATCTCCATTTATGATTTTTCACAAAGCAAACTGTTATTTATTGAGACCAAGCCAATGAAGTATCGAGACAAGGCTTAGTCTGGGAGTCATCAAGGAAGAACACGTATCGGGACAAGTATCTGAAGTATCAAGACATTAGTTGATTTTGGAAGTAAAAGTATCGAGACTCAGATCGTAGGTATCGAGATGTCATATCAGACAAATTGCAAAAAGACAAACTTAATAGCTAGAAATTTGAAATCAAACCCTCAAACGGCTAAAACAAAGCTTCTACATATAAATAAAATACTAGAACTCATTTTTGAAGAGTGAAAGCACCTAGAGAAGATATTCCAAGTAAAAGTGAAGCTCTAAAACAAAAATCCCTACTTTGTCACCTTTCAAATCAAATGTTCCTCATTTTTAATTCATTAAGCTGAAAGTTATTCTATTCCTTTATTAGGCCTTCTGTCTTGTATTCATTGATTGTATTTAGCTTTTTTAGGGACATTCTTCGCTTAAACTTCATACTCCTTGTAATCTTTATAAAGGTTATACTTTATCCTTGAAAGGTAGAGTGCTTAGAATGGTTATACCTTAACCCTTGAAAAGGTAGAGAGGTTGTGCTTGCTCCTCGAAAAGGCATTATAAGGATTGTGCTTGCTCTTGTAAAAAGGAATTATAAATGTTGTGCTTACTCCCGTGAAAAGGTATAGTATGAGTTGTACTTGAATCTAAAAAAAGGCATTGTTGTAAAGGTTATACTTGAGTCTTAAAAAGTATTTTCCATAGTGGATTACAAACTCCTTACTTAGCCAAGAGAGAGGACGTAGACATCGATGTTGAACCTTTATAAATATTGTGTCTTCATTGTGTTTGTTAAAATTCCTCTCATTGTGTCTTCACTTGTAAATAATTTTCAAATCACTCTCAAAAGAATTTTTACACCTCTTAATTGCTTGGTCTTGAAGGCTTTTCATCCTTAGATTGCAAAAGAGTTTATCTTGCTAAAGAGGTTTCAAAGAATTTTTTAAAACACTCAATTCACCCCCTCTTGAGATTTTTACCTCTGAGCTAACCATTCTGACAAACTTGTTAAAATAAAACTCTCTAGATCATTGGACTAGATGTAATCATTGTGGACCTTTTGTTTTTAAGCTTCCTATTCTCTCGCTCAGTTTGAGCTTCCTACCCTAATAACTAGGCCTAACATATTACTTTCGGCCGCACATGAGCTTGCAGTAGTCATTGGTGTTTACTCTCGACTTCACGGTTGATTGGTGTTCACTTTTGATTTGACGATCAATTGGTGATAAGAATTTTTGGGATTAGTGGATCCATTGAGATTAACGGTATGGTTAAGGAATTTAAGTATTACTTATTGTTTACTTTAAGGGTCGGGGTTTAGGGGAAAAGGAATCCGTTGGTGTACTAAAAAAGGTGTAGGCCATGTGTTTAAAAAAAGTTCACATGCCAATTTTTTCTTTCAAAAAAAAATTTTTTCAATGACATGTTAGCATCGTCTATTGTCAAACCTATGGGTACTTTGACCATACATAAATTGAAAAAGAAAGAGGACATTTTGGTTAATGTTAGACTAAAAAAATTTCTTCTTTAAAAAAAAAAATTGGCACGTGGCTTTTTTAAGCTATGTGGCCTACACCTCTCTTAACCAACATGCAAATTCCTTATCCCCTAAACCCTAACCCTTGAAGTATATAGCGACTAATCCCTAAATTCCTTAACCTTACTATTAATCTCACCGAATTTGTTAACTCCAAAAATTTTGATCATCAATCGACCATGAAATCAAGAGAAGTGTCACGACCCAATTTCCCGGGCCATGACCGGCTCATGAGCTCAATGAGCATAGCTCACTAAGCCCAAGCAAGCCTATCTATTTACCTTTGCTTAACAATTTTATCATATCATGCATACACACACTTTTTTTCGAGTGTGAACATAGCCAAAATACAATAGCATTATCGATAACAATATACATGTACTATACTAGTCATGTATTTAGCAATTTACATTGCATACACATATTCACATTGTTAGACTGTATTCACAATACAAAAGGACCCATGACTTCTAGCGGAGACATTTACAATAAAAGGGATTACTATCGAATGCCAGACACATACCCAGGAGATGCACTACGGGGACTCTTCGATCTAGGGTCCAACAGTCATCTAATCTGAAAACATGAATTTTTATAAAACGTGAGTACAATACTCAGTGAGTGAATATTAGAAGGGAACAAGCAATCTCAACTAGGAAATTTGACAATCATGATGCACCAGTTGAAAATAAGGCCATTTTCATCTAACTACTATTCCAAACCCTTTTTCTCTTAAAACAAGTCAACCTGCTAAAATAACAATAGCAACATGTAACACATGTAAACTTCCAAATTTCAACAAAACAAATGCTTACATATTTGCATTTACAACCATATATCCATCATCAACATGCACACCATCCCATCATCATCATCTCATATGCAACGGCTTATGAGCATATAGCCGGGTCAACAACGACTTATGTGCACTCCCACTCACATATAGCCGGGTCAGCAACGGCTTATGTGCACTCCTACTCGCACATAGTCAGGTCAGCAACGACTTATGTGCACTCCTACTCGCACATAGCCGGGTCCAAATCAACATGCAAAGAAACATCCAATGCATATCATGCATTTTATCATATTGTGATAACACATAAACCATTGTATAGCACATTTTCACAATATAAAATCATTGTACTAAAAGCTTGTTCCCAAGGTACATTTTCTAAGACAAGTTGGATAGAATCTTTCATATTCCCCAAAACAAGTTTGAAATGCAAGTCCACTCACCGGTATCGAAAATTCGGATTCCGAGTGCACTCGAACTAATGGCCCTCAAGCGCAATTCCTTTGTCTTTTCCGGACGTCTCACTACCTTGACAAATAACAAAGTCGAGGAATTTACTATATTGTCCCTAAATTGATATAAACTAATTTAAATTACTAATGCTTGATACGTAAATGCAAAAATACGTCCGATTATCGCTTAATCACGGTATCAATTAAATTCGACCGATCACCCGATTAATTGGCGATTATGTCCAAATCACCTCCAAATTAATCCATTTCTCCTCTAATACCTTAGTTTACCACATACCATTTAAATAAAGCCAAATTCAGCATTAGAATCCTCACAGTTCCTTATAGAAAAATTCAGTCATTTGGTGCACTAGCACCGAAATTTTTCTACATAACCGTTTCACCTTAATTCATCATATTTCCAAGCCATTTTCCTTGAAATAAAAACAATCCCCCATTGATATTCAGCCCTCATGGTTCGACCAATAAGGAACCCTAGAGAATTTGAATATTTCTTTTGTGTTTTTGTTCATAACCATGCTTAACTATCCCTAAACACTAACATAGTCTAAAATCAAATTATTCCAACAATAATTCCTCTTCCATACCCATTTTGCAGAATTGAATTCATCATGAAAACTCAATATTCAACCATGAAAATCAAGAACAAAAGCATGGGTAAGTTAGGTATCAAGGAGAATTAAAGAAATTCTAACTTACCTAGCTTGTTTCCTTGATTTCTTCACTTTTTTTTTGAATTTCCACCTAGGTTTTCTTGTTTTTCCCTTTGTTCTTCCTTTTTTCTTGTTGCTGGTTGCCTAGGCTGAACATGGTGAGAGAATTGAGGATTTAATGGGCTGATTTCTATAAAAAATAATAAAATAATCAAGCATGCCATGTATCACATGCTTATTGGCCCATTTTTTTAACTTTTTGACTTTTTCTTCTACATTTTTCACCACAAATATTTTGGTATTTATCCAATCCTACCACAATTAAAATCCCTTGGTCTTGACAAGTGCTGGGGCAAAAATTTTACAGATTTACCCCAAGGGCAAAAAAATTACGATTTTACCCCTATACTCCGAAATGTACCGGAATCACATCATTTCTACTTTTCAACCTCAAATAACACTAATATTAATCAATATTAACCAAATGGGGCAAAAAAATCATTTTATAAAAATTCTCATTTAGTCTTCTAGTGGCAAAATTATCATTTTGCCCTTGTGCTCCAAAAATACCGAGAATCACAATTTTTCACTACTAAACATCATTTTATACTGCAATAATCATAATTATATTTCATATAATTATTCTTGATCAAATGTGATCAAATCTTGGCTAAAAATCTACATTTTATCATCAAATGGTAAAATGACCGTTTTGTCCCTAATAGGTCAGTTTTTTTGATAGATTTCAAACTGGACCTTGAACTCCGAATCACTATTCTAAACCATTCTGTGTGTTTTAAAATTTTCAAATTCCTCTTAGAATTTCTATTTGAACTAGTTGAAGACTCGATTTAACTTAGTTGTACCACTCGGTACAATACCGTCTTTCAATCGAGCTTGACAGGATCTCACAAGAAGAACACCTATCAATAGTGAAATCAAGAATGAACTGATAACTCTCTGATATAGAATTATTTGGACTCAATTTTGAAAGTAATTTAGCTTAGTTCTTTTAGTAATGCATAAAAATTAGTAGGTTTTATTTAATTATTTTAAATTAGTTAATTTAGATGAGTCAATCTAATCTTAGTTAATTTTATACTTAATTTGGTGTTAATGTGATTAAAATATGTTATTAGTGATTTATTTGTGCTTTTGTAGGTATTTGATGAAAAAAGGAGAGCAATTTCAAGGTATAGACTTCCACTGCACATGTTTTGGTATTTCAACTCTAACTCTCTCTACAAAGCTTCAAATGAGATGATCCTTGAACCATTGGAAAGATAAGAGAAAAAGGTACAACTGTCATGTTTATCACGTCGCCCAGTTTAGCTTGGAAGTTAGTCAAAAATCTTGTCAAAATTGGAGCACTGCAATAGTCCTAGAACAATTACGATTTCTGCTATTTAAATGGTCAAAGCCGCGGCTTTAGAGGAAGTAGGCCATGGCCTACGTAGTTTGATGAGAAAATCCTGGTGGGAATTGACTTATTTCTTCACCTAACTTGACCTAACTTTAAAGTCCTATAAAAATAACTTTTTGAAGGACTTTTAAAAGAAAAAAACGAAACATTAGATTGACAGCGGAGAGTCAAGCCACAAAGTCATTGAAGCTAAGAAGAATTTGAAGAATTCAAGGAGATTTGGATATCAATAAAAAAATTCTTAAGTTTATTTATTTTTTTAATTCTCTTATTTTCTTAGTTTCGTTTATAATATTTAAATTTTATTTGATGGTGATGTGTGACTTGATGGGGAACTAAATTGTTCATCTAATATTATGATTGAACTCAATACGTAGTTTGATTTAATTATCTCTTTATTGCATATGTTTGATGGATTTAAGTTATTTATTTTATTATATTCTTAATGCTTCTAATTGCCTAATCACCAATAAGATTGAATAGGAAACCTAGGTTAAACCTTGACGAAGAAGATTTAGGTAGACCTTAAATAGAATAGCGTATGATCGAATGCACTTAGTTGATTAGGTGGTTTGATTTGCATATAGGGTAAACATACACCTATAAGCTATACATAGCCAAAACTAGAGCATGAACTTAATGAATCTTTATTCAATTTAATTTGTATAGACATATAGTAACTTAATTAGGAAATATATTTTTATGAGAAACTCGATAGAGACTTATAAATAAATGAGGACTCTAGGTTAGCAACTTAATCCATTGAACTGAGTTAAGAAAAATAGACATAATAATCAGATGAAGTATTGAGGGATATCATAATCTTAGGTCTGGTAATCACTAGAAGTTAATAAAATAATTTTGTTGATATATTTTAGATTAGTTTTAGTTATTAGTTTAATAGTTTTAATTTTAATTATTTAGATAAAATTAGGGTGTGTTAATTTTAGTAGTTAACAGTAAGAATTAATTCAATTCTCTATGGGATTGACATTCTACTCATCACTATATTATTTTTACGATACGTATACTTGCGTGGGTAGAAAATTAAATAACATAAACATTAATCTCATGGTAGAAATTGAGAGTATAACCAAGAATGAAATTGATATTGATGGTTGAGAGTTAGAGAAAAGAAAGGAAATTGATAGAAGGAAGGAAAAAGGAAAAGGCTAAGGTTGTCGACAACCAAGGTATTTGTTCAACTTGATGAAGTTGTGGTCTCGAAAACTTTATTTTTTTCAACTTGATGAAGTTGTGGTCTCGAAAACTTTATTTTTATGGTCAATTTAGGATTATGGTCTTGAAAGTTTAATTGTGTTTTGTTCTACCATTATGTTTTTTGCTGACATTGTGTTGTCAACTTGTTGCCGTTGTTTATTGTCTTAGGGTTTGAAGTTTTTCTACCATTGTGTGTTTTATTGTTTTTATAAATATGGGTTGTCTGTTATTATGGCTAAGTTGTGGTATCAATTACTTGTTTTTAAATTTTATAATATAAATAAGCTTGCTCAATTCCGTTATCACCTTGGGAAAACCTTAGTTCATACCTTTAAATTCTCATATAAAAATGTGAAGAAAACATTTATAGATGTCCCTAATATGGATACAATCTGTTATTGGAGTTTATTACAGATAGTTAAAGTGTTAAGGTATGATTTGGCTCAAATTAGAGGGTTACATTGTGTAGAAGAGATTGGTAGTGGTTTGAAAACCATAGTAGATGACTCTAACATTAGTGACATATCTTAATGTCTAAAGGAGAATGGTGTGTTTTCTGTATGTGTTAAGCATTGAGACGTTGAAAATTGTACTCCACTGCCTAAAGCTTTGGATAAGGATGTTGAATTTGTTATGTCATCTACTGATGAAAATGAAGATGGTCAAACTAATGAAAATGAAGTAGGTGGTGTAAATGATGATGATTTTGAAATGGTAAATATGGTATGGTTGAGTGATGAAGGGAAGGATCAGTTAGCGATGGCAAAGGAAAAATTAAAAGAATTCAAGGAAATTACGAATAGGTTGATGGCTACAGTAGATAACTTATATAAAAAAAGCCAAAGAGTTGATCATGCTATTGCAACAGGCTTATCTCGTTCTATTGTTGGAAGCCCATGTGTGGTTGAAACTAATGTTATAGGCCCAACTTTTGGAGTAGGAAGCTTAGGTTGAGCTGGGGCACAAAAGGTCCACAGTGATTACATCTAGTGTAGTGATCTAGAGAGTTTTTTTTCAACAAGTTCAAGATCTAAAGCTGACGAGGCATGTAAGGTGAAGTCTAGTGGGAGGTACTACATTTTAAATTTGCTTATCTCAAACTTTTTTATGGGTCAAACTTTTAAAGATTCAAGACATTTCAAAGTTGTTCTTTGTGAGTACTTAATGGCGAAGCATTTTGTATTTTTTAATAAGAAAAATAACAAAGTCAAAGTAAGAGCAAAATGTGCTACTGTTGGGTGTGAATAGGAGATCCTTGCTTTGAAGCATGAGAATGACAACTCATCTAAAGTTAAGACTTACTACAAAGATTGTCATTGTCAACCCACGAATAAAAACAAGAAAGTGATAGTCAAGGTAGTGGCTGGGAAATTCAAGGATGACATCACCAAGATATCATTCTTGAAGCTATTGGTGAGCAATAATATTGTGTCACCATTGATCTCTCAAAGGCCAAAAAGCTAAACTTAGAGTTATGAAGCAAGTTCAAGAAAGTTACATAAAGGAGTTTAGATGGCTGAGGGAGTATGCTGATGCGCTTGTGGAGAACAACAAAGGAACAACAATAAAAATAAAGATGGATAGGTTTGCACCAAATAAGGTAGTAGTGTTGATTGGATTAGATGTTGTCGACCATTGATTGGGTTAGATGGTTGTTTCTTAAAAGAATTCGTCAAAGGACGGCTGCTAGTTGTTGTCAGTTGATATGGGAATAACTAAATGTTCCCCAGAGAGCATAGGTAATGATCAATGGATGGGAGAATAAAAACCATTACACATGGTTTTTGGAGTTATTATGTGCTGATCTCGATATTGAAAATGGGATGGGGTGGACCATTATTAGTGACATGCAAAAGATATTTTCTCAATTTAGTAATAAATTTTTTTTAATTTAGTATTAATATTTTTTTTCAATTTAGTGTTTTATTTAGCATAAAAATGGTCAAACTGATTAATATAGTATTTTCTTCACTCTATTCACAAAATTAACAATATAGTCCCCATAACATTTTATGAATTGGGTCCTCTTGGTCAATTGTAAAGGACCTACTTACACATAATATTAGAGTACTGGGATTAAATTACTAGTTTTTTAGGTAGAGGGATTAAAGTGAAGAAAATACTATATTAACCAGTTTGACCTTTTTTTTTTTAATTCTTATTATCTGACAAATTTATCTTTTTGTTATAGGGGCTTCTTAGTGCTATTAATGAGATGTTTCTGGTCATTGAACAACGAAGGTGTGCAGGGCATTTCTATGCTCGGTGGGGGAAGAAGTTTAAAGATTAAAAGTTGAAGTATCGGTTTTGGTGTTGTGCTAGATCTCCAAACTAGCTAGAGTTCAAGAGACAAATGGGACTTTTAAAGTCTATGAATAAGTTTGCACACAACCATTGGGTTGAGAATTGAGATGCTGTGCACTGGTGTCAAGCATTCTTCTTTGATTTCTCTAAGTGTGATGTCATCAATAACAATATGTGCGAGGCATTCAATGGAGTGATAATAAAACAAAAATGCAAACCAATCATCAGCATGTTGAAAGATATAAGGCTTTATGTGATGAGGAGATTGGTTCAAAACAAAGAATATGGCAAAAACTATCGAACTGAGTGTGGGCCTCGTATACTCAACAAATTAGAGAAGTTTAGGGGACTAGAATAGGGGATATTTTTGAAGTCTTTTGGGAAGATGTTGACAAGCAAGTGAGGGAGAGCTACTCTGTATGTTTGCACAATGGAACATGCAGCTACAAGGCTTAGGACGTTAGTGAAATGCCGTGCAAGCATGCAATAAATGCTATCATCTATAAAGGGAGGACCCTACAAGGTATTTTGCTGATTGTTTTAAGAGAATTGAATACCTGAAGGCATATGAACCGATGCTCCATCTTAACAAAGGGCCAATGTTCTAGCCTAAGAAGAATGTGGAGGTCATATTACCTCCTTATGTGAAGAAATATACTGAAAGACCTAAAAAGGATAAGAGAAAAAAACGAGGTAAGGGTCGAACGAAGAACAAATGTCGAGGGTTGGATTTAACATAAAATTTATTGTTTGCTGTTAAAGAGGTCACAATAAGCCAAAATGTCCAATGCTGCAAGTCAATGATTTAGATTATCTTGTTGCTTTATTTATTGCTAATTACTTATTTTTTGTCATTTGCATTTCCAGAGTCAGGCAAGCAATAAGAAAAGTCAAATCGAAAAAGGAAATCTTGTGCTATTAGAACAAGTGAATTTGCTATTAGGGCTACTACATCTTCAATTGAAGCCACCAATGGAGAAGAACTAGCAATCAAGAGAATGAAAGTGAAGCATTCTAGTGGGAAAGCACCTATGCTCCATAAAACCCAATCTGCTACTACAAAGACTGATGGTTTCAATTTAAAAAGTGTTGCTATCTAGAGAATGAGAGTGAAGCATGCAATTCCTAAGGGGAAAGGAAAAGCACCTATGACCCACAGGCCCTAAAATAAATCTGCTCCAACACCTACAACTACAAGGAAGATTTTGTGTTTTAAATGTAAGTAAAAAATTGTTTGGTGCATTTTGTTTTTGTTTAAGGTATTTAGATGCTCTTATAATGTGATCTTATTTTATTATTAATTGGTTGGAAGGGCAAATTAATTGATGGTTGCCACTGGGCATGGGGATTCAATGTCTTTCGTATCTAGTAGAAAGCTATTGGTGAGAAGAAATGTGATTTGCATTGTGTTCATATTGCTGTTACCTTATTTTTGCCATTAAAACACTGATTTTGTTACTATTGCTACAAGAAATTGCACAAAATAAACAACCCAGTAGATCAAATTCATTAGTTGCTAATTTACCAACTCAAGAAAGTATAAAAAATGCCAAATGAAAATGTTGTGTGTGTGATTTATTGTGCTACTATGAAATGTTATTTGTTGTTATTTTGCTGTGACGTTTTGACTGTTAATATACTGGTTTTGTGGTTTATTGGGTGCTACACTTATTTTTGTAACTAGCTAGTTAAATATTGTTTCTTTGACATCAAAAATATCAAATGATCTGTTATTTTTTTTGTTATTTTGTTATTGGTGTTGAGAATAGGTAGTGTTAATAGTGTGAATATAAGGGATATGTTGCAAAAATTTTGACTCAATTCAATTCATGCATGTAATTTTGTGGGTATGCCGTATGTTTTGCTCATGTGCATATACTTGAAAATTATGGCTCAATACTTTTGTGTACTAATATGGAGATGAACCGTTGGTTCCTTCTATAAATGAATTTCTTTTGTATCTAGCGTTGATCCTTTTGTAATTAAGCAGTGTAATTAGTTTGTACCTTTTTTGTACAAATGGAAAGTTAATGATTTTTATTATTAAAGAAGAACCTTTAATCTGTAAAAGTATATTTTTGGTATAAATGTAATGCTAAACAAAAAATAGTAAAAATATCAAATTTAGTCCCTGTACAACATACCTTTGTTCAATTTAGTCTTTATATTATAAAATTTTGTTCAATATAATCATTGTACTCTACAATTTTGTTCAATTTAGTCTCTGTACTGTATAATTTTTTTAATTTGATCTTTATGAAATGGCACAAAGAAATAAAGGCGGGAAAAATTGGAAAAATGATAAAAAATATTATTTTGGTCTAACATGTCAACGCCATGTAGATATTGTTTGGCATGTCAATGTCACGTCAGCATCACTAATGGTCAATTTGGATGGAATTAAGTTGAGGGACTCAGATTGCATAAAATCTTAGGGTAGAGGATTAAATTAACCAGTTTTGGGGTAAAGGGACTAAATTAATGAAACACCTATAGTAGAAGGACCTATCGGGTATTTTGACCAAAAGAAAATGATTGAACTAAAAAACAAAATTCATATTAAATTATGTGTATACAAGTAATTTAGATCATAAACTATAATTATATTTTAGCTTTTTTATTATGTCTATTTAAATAGAAATAAAATGGTCAACTGAAGTAACTTTCTCTATATAAGCATTTCTTTATAAACAAAGCAAAGAACATGAATTTCCAATGTTTTAATTGCTTCCACACTCAACTGAATGGCGCCATTTAGAGCTTTAATGAAAGGCTGTAATAAGCCTTCCAAAACTACGGTGTTTCTTACTTTCCTCAGCCAAAACCCTAACAATAGAGAAAACAACATTGTTTTAGTTTTCTTTCTCTCCAAATTCCTTTTTAATTTGATTGTCATTAACAGTAGGGATGGCAATGAGTATTCTTTAAATGGATAATTACGGGTATTCAACCCAATTATATAAGGTATGGTTACATTATATTCGAGTTTGGGATGGGTTTGGGTAGCAAATTTAATAACCATTTTAGGTTTGGATAGGGTACGGTTATCACCCCTAGATACTTGATACACGAACCTAAATATTGATGTTTATTATGGATGTTTATTTATTTATTTTTGATTATTTAAGTTGTAATTTGAGATATTTTTATAATTATTAATTGTTTAAATTTTAATTTTAATATTTGTTTGTTTTTATAAATTTAAGTATTAGTAAATTATGTGGATGTGAACTGTAAAATATAATTATTATTTTATAAGGATTTCGGTAAATAGTTAATCATGAAGAGGTTAATAATATTTGTTTTTACACAATAAGTTATTTAAATGAGTTCAGGTAATTGATGAGTAGTGGGTATGATATTAGGATTTGGGTTTGGATAGAAAAATTAAAAAATAACTGGTAGTTGTAAGAGTGGGTTACCCTACTTATTAATCAGATTCGAATTATGGTACCTCAAATTTTCCGATTACCCTACTCATTGACAACACTCTGTAATTTTGCACACGACACAAAGATAACTAGATTTGAATTTAAAATAACCGTGTTTCGTGTATTAATTATATCTACACATTTAAGACACAACAATTTCATGTCTTAAACGTATCAAAGTGGCTCAACATAAAAAATTAAAAGTACATTTAGCTATCAAATAAAATTAAAATAAAAAGTACATTTAGATATTCAATTAAATTAAAAATAAAATTTAGCAAATCTCACAATATACCATTTAACTTGTATATGTAAAAGCTATTCCTGGATATATGTTATGTTGAACCTATAATTAATTACTTTTAATCAAATATAATTTTAATTTTATATTATTTTTTTTGTTAAAATTTTCAAAAATTGAAAATTAAAGAGCAAATTACAGTGTTATTGTTAAAGTTTTGCTCAAATATCTTTCCAAGCAATCTAATCATTAATGGGTGTGTTCAGTTTTATTGAGGAATTAATTTTGGGTTCGGTTGCCATGCAGGTTGTCCTTGAGTTTATAGAAACAAACAAAATTGATGGCCGGCTTTGATCTTTCTCTCACACTCTTTAATTCTTTATTCTAAAAAATAGTATTTTTATATATTATTATATTAGAATGACATCAATTGAAACTTTTTATCATGCCTTTTTTAAAGCGTGCAATTAATATTATACATTCATTCCTTTCTTTTAACCTTATCTTAATCTTGATTGATTTATCTAAAATTTTTTAAATTAAATTAAAATAACATTAAACAATTTACAATTAAACTTCTATAAATTAATACTTTTGGAATCATGAGAATTTATTAATTAATTGAGATATTATTTAATCAATAAATTAATCATTTATTAATTTATACATCAATTAAGCTTTTCTAATGCTTAATTGATGTATAAATTAGTTGTTTGGCACCACCTTTGGTACTAGACCCTATCTCATGTGAAGATGCATTCAAAACAACAATCACGTTATATAAATTTTTTCTTACAATACAAGATTTCTATACCAGAGTTTCTTAAATGTACTAAAAAAAGTTAGAAATGAGGTCCAAAGAAACATTAATTTCAAGAAGAAATAAGTAATATTAGAATTATATTTTACAAAGGCCTCATAACTAAATCATGTATATATATATAATTTTAATGTATAAGAAGATTATTGATTTATATATCAAGTGGGGTTTATGTGTTTTTTCTAATTGTATTATCTTATAATTTGATGAATTATTAATTTACCACATTGATCTTAAAATGGGACCAGTCAAAATGTCAAACCCTGTTTTATAAAATAATTACGACGTCATTTACATGCTCAATAGAATGGTTACATATTTAGGAAGTTTGAGAAAATCGTTAAAAGACGATATTGCCCTTAATGGTATCATTAAGTCGATTAATTCTCGAACTAGTTCAAATAGAAATTTTAAAGTGAAATTAAGAGTTTCATGGTTCAGGGATGACTTAAAATGGTGATTTGGAGTTCGATGATCAATTTGGAGTCAAACCGAAATTTTCACTATCTAGAGGCAAAATGGTCATTTGCCACTTGGAGACAAAATGGAAACTTTTAGAAAAGATTTTTTTGGCCCCATTTGACTTATTGGAGTATGATTTGAGGTTTAGAAGTGAAAAATTTTAATTTTGGTATGATTTGGAGTATATGGGTAAAATGATAATTTTACCACTCCAAGGGCAAAATTGTAATTTTTCACCATCAGGACATTTGTCCAGCACAAGGTCTTCCTTTATCCTCATTTTTGACCTTTGACTAATCATGTAGCGGAGATAAAAGGTTTAAAATTTTAAAAGTTTTAAAAATGGACCAATAAGAAAATGCCATGTGTCAAGCTTAGGATTTTTTATTATTTAACTAAAAAAATAGCATAAATCAGCCCATTACTCTCCAAATATTCGGCCAAGCAAGGAAGAGAAAGAAAGAGAGGAAGAACAAACCCTAGGTGAGGAATTTCAAGAGAAAAAGTGTGGAAAATCAAGGAAAACAAGTGAAAAATGTAGGATTTTTCAACTTAAGCTTGAAATCTATCTTCCTTAAGCATTTCTCCTTATTTTTCATGCTTAAATTACATGTTTTCATGATGAATTGATGGCTGATCAAAATGGGTTAGGAGAGAGAAAGTTGTTAGATTAAATTGATTTTAAGTTATGTTAGTATTTTTAGTTAGTTTAGCATATTTAGGAACAAAACAGTAAGAAAAGAATTTATTTTCCTCCATTACCATTATTGGCTGAATTTTCTAGGGAATATTGGCTAATGATCTTGATGTTTATTTGAGGAATTATGATGAATAATGATGAATTATGAGCCTAGAAAAATAATGGGAATTTTCAGAGCAAAAATTCAAATTTTTACCCACTAGGGGTATTTTCGTTATTTGCTACCGGGACTGATAAATTGAATCTCATTCACAGTCACTAAGGTAATTTAAGTATAATTGGAGTGTAGAAAGTGAGAAGAATTGATTTGGAGTTAAATTGGAGATAATAGGCCGAATTAGGTCAGCACCGCATTTAAGCGGTAGTCAGATAAGTTGTATATCATATCATGCCTATATACCGAGCCTGAATTGATTTTATAATGGTCAAGCATTGATGTGGTGAATTATGTATTGTACATTGTGGATATGTGGTGAGCAAATTACACTGGTAAAAGTACAGAGATTGTGCTTGAAGACTGGGATTAGGAGTACATCGACTCCTAGAACAGTGAGTGGATAATTTATCGTCTTAAATATCTATAATAATTATACTTGTTTGATGCTTTTATTGAATGGTGAGTTTAAATTATAAAATATTATGTTTTTCAATTAAAATATTTTTTAATAAAAATGAGATTTGTACTGGTTTTGAAATCAAATATTGTTTTGGGAAAATTGAGTATATGGAGATTGTGTTGAAATTTATGATTTTATATGTTATTGAAATTGGGGCTTATGACACTATGGTAGCATGATGGCTAAATTTTTGGGGTTGGCATGAAATATATGAACAGTTTTGGATTGGTCTCGGTAAACTGGATTAAATTTTATTCGTCATATTATGCTACTGGAAATTTTATGGGTCTGGTGGTATATTAAACGGTCACTGCAGTGGTGGGGGTTTCCATAGACTACCTATGAGAGGAGCACGATAACCCAATTATATAACTACCTACGGGGGGAGATGTTGGATGAAGTATCTCTTGAAGTATGATTTCAGTGCACCTCACGTTCGAACCACCACGTGAGAGTGAGACTCAGTCAACGCCAAGGAACGACTTGTGTCAGATGCGAAAACATGTTTATGGGTATGGGACATTTAACAGCCTTGGCGGTCTCAATGGGATATCTTGACGAAGGTACCCGCGAGAATGATTTTGGCAGGGGCCAAGTTTAAGAAATTCATAAGTTGGGAAATTTTGATAAAAAGAAATTGTTTGGTATAGATTGAAACAAATTTTGTGTTATGAACATTATTGAGATATAACGTTTTTATATTGTCTCCATCTACTCGGCTTTAGATGCTTTTGATGGTAATTATTTACTCACTGGGATTATTTAATCTCACCCCTCTCCGTATCCATTTTTCAAGCTCAGGATAGTTTGTTGATAGTTGATTAAGACAGGAATTAATCTCAAAGTGCATCCTAGAAAGTAAGGGTTCGTAGCCCTACACCTTCTTGGTCAGTTAGGGGCCCATGTGTCACTGTAAACGAAATTTCATACTTTAATTATCTTTATTACTATATGAATAAATTTATTTTACTCTTACGCTACAAAAGTTATTTTAGGAAGACTTTGAAAATATTGTATTATAAGAAAATAGAATATTTTATTTAATATTTTTATTATATTTAAATAGCTATAATTTTACTTTAAACGAATGTTTTAGACTTCAAAATTTAATTTAAATCATGAAATATGTGTTTCCACTTACATATTACATTTTTACGGATTTCAAAATTTTCAAAAAAAAATGATGAAAATGCCCTTGTGAGCTAAAAAATAATATTTTATTATTTTGAGTTGGAAACGACTTATGATTTCTTGAAATGCGAGATTTAATAACTGTCGCTCACCGGGGAGATGCGGAAGCTGATGCTAAGCCTTGTAGGGTTCTGATCGGCATTCTAAATAATGAGTGCTTATTGGGACATCGCAACGGTTATCACGGACCAGATGGGAGTTCCGGGTCATGACACAAAAATATTATTTAATCGAGATTATTAATTTATCAAGTATTTATTTATAAAGATTATAATGTAGTTTAAAGATAAAACACGAAACACAACTTACATATTTTCCATGGGTCAACCAAAATTATGTGATCGTGAAGAAATATTTGACAAAAAAGAGAGAACCAAATGCTAACGAGATCATCACTAACCAAAACAATAATCAACTTACATCAATTTTTTTCAACAAACATTGATTTTTTTTTCTCATCAACAAGCAATTGTGTGACGAGTTAAATCTTAAATTAATTTCTCATTAAGAAAGTAATTAAAATTTTTTTCTTTAAAAAACCCTTAAAAGTTTTAGTTATTAGCTTTTAAGGAAGTTTTTTTTTTTTTTGTTATGAAAGTTAATTAATGATTATAGATGTATATCAATAGTTATAGTCATTATTCTTTTACAAAATTATAACGTGGACTCATTTTGGTGGATGCCTATAAAACATTTTTTAAAATCATCTTAATATAATTAAAACTCTATAAATAAATGTGAATTAGGAGACTAAGTTTTTTTGTGAAAACAATTTGAGTCATTTACTTTTGATTGAAAATTTAATTATACAATTATATTATTAATGAACGAGATAAATATCAAATTCGCTCCTATATTATCACTTAATGTTGAGTTTTGCTTATGCACTGCAATTGTTTAGAATTTCATATATATATATATATATATATATATATATATATATATTATTGATTATTGATAAAAAAGAAATGAAATAATGTACATGAGTTCATACGATTGTTATATTGGCATTTTTGATGAACTAATAGTAAAGGAATTGAATAAAACATGACTTAGTAAGAATAATAAAGACATGATGTGTCCATTATTAAAATGTGTATATTTTTATTTAATGTGAAATTTCACGTTGTGATTTCTTATCAATAATCAATCAAAATAAAATATAATCACAAAATTTGACATAATTGAAATATAACGACTTAATTCTTAAAATATAACATAATGACAAATTTGTTATGAATATATGTGAATATCCATTGTATTTTATAATATCTAATATATCTCTCACATCTAATGTATATATTTTTGTTGGTACATCTCTATCTCCTGATTTCCTTCAGTGTATGTACATTCCTATTTACTAAATTCATCCCCTCTATTTATGTGAATTCATTTCCCTTCCATCTATGTGTGCCTATAAATAGAGGCATTATAGTTGATGTTGATATTCTAAAACAAGAAATAAAATACAAGATTTTCTTACATTTTTACTACTTCTCTCTAATATTCTCTTTCAAAATTATATTTTATAACACGTTATCAGCATAGGGCTCTAACCAATTGAGAAACTAATATATTTTTTAATTCTTTGATCATTTAGATTTTAATTTTGTATGCTATTCAACCGATTTGAAGTTGACAACGGACCTTAAGCCACCTTTCATCCCTTGAAACAATGGTGGGCCCCTAAGACACCTGAAGTTGTCAATACAACTGCAAATGGGAATTATTGAGAAAAAGGAATATAAATCTCATTTGAATTATTGATGGCTCTAGAAATGTCACAATTGTTCTGCCAAATGATACCACTTTACATATCGAGGATGCATTGCTAAGTAGTAAATTGAAGAGGAATCTACTTAGCTTCAAAGATGTACGGCGTAATGGGTACCATCTTGAGACAATATATGAACAAAGTAAGGAATGTTTTTGCTTCACTTCTTATAAGATGGGCCAAAAAACCATCCATGAAAAGCTGAAAGCTTTAACTATAAGATTGTATTGTGTCACTATTAGAGCAGTTGAATCTTACGTTAACATGTTCTGGAAACTGGTAAATCCCGATGAGTTCGGTCTTTGGCATGATCACCTAAGTCACTTAGGAGCTATAATGATGCGTAAGATAATCCAAAATACTAGAAGACACCTTTTAAAGGGTAAAAAGGTTTTGTTGTCCAAAAATTATACCTGTGAAACTTGTTCATAAGGAAAGCTCATTACTAAACCTTTTATGACAAAGGTGAATCTTGAATCCTCTTCATTCTTGCAAATAATCCATGGTGATATTTGTGGACCAATACAACTGGCAAGTGGCCTGTTCTGATATTTTATGGTATTAATGGATGCATCCTACAGATAGTCCCATGTTTGCTTGTTATTTACGCGCAATGTCTCCCTTGCACGTTTACGTGTGCATATTATAAAGCTCTGGGCACATTTCCCTAATTATCCAATTAAGAGCATAAGGATGGATAATTCTAGTAAATTTACATCAAAGGGTTTTGATGTGTATTGTGCTTCACTAGGAATCGAGGTTGAGCACCTGATTCCACATGTTCATTCTTAGAATGGATTAACAAAACCGTTGATTAAACGTATCCAAATTATTATTCGTACTCCATTATTGAGGACAAAGCTCAACTATTCAATGTGGGGTCATGCTGTTTTGCATGCGGCGGCACTAATTAGATTGCGCCCCACTACTAGTCTCTTGCAATCTCTCATGCAATTGGTTCTAGGCTATGAACCAAACATTTCATGTTTATACATCTTTGGTTACGTTATGCAGGTGCTTATAGCACCGCTGAAAAGGACTAAAATGGGTCCCTAACGTCGTTTAGGCATTTATGTTGGGTTTGATTCACCATCCATTATTAAGTTTTTGAAACCAACGACAAGTGATCTTTTTACTGCTAGATTCACGGATTGTCATTTTGATGAATAGTGTTCCCACCGATTAGGATACCTAAGGCTTCCATGACTAAGAAGTAGAAACTAGTTGAGATTTTCTTCTAGAATGAGAAAAATCTATCCCATTTAGACCTAAGAACTCTTGAATGTGAAAATGAGGTGCAGCAAATAATCCATTTACAAGCTATTACTGATAGACTTAATAACACATTTACTGATGCTGCCAAGTTTACAAAGTCTCATATTCCAACTGTGAATGTTCTAGTTAGGATTGTTGTTCTTGAAGAACAAGCTGAAATGGATCAAAATGACTCACGCCTAAAGAGTGGAAGATTGATAGGATCAAAAGATACTGTCTCTTGAAAATTAAAGGGGAGGAATCATCAATCCACTCCAGCAAAGCCTAGTGTTGAGCTTGCTCTAGGAGAGCTTATTGCCCTTGAAGAGGCACGAACCTATGATAAGACCACTAACCCTAGGAATACTGAGATTTCCATTACATATTGTAATGAGATTTGGGATTGAACTGAGATAATCATTGATGATGTTCTTGCACTCTCAATTGCTCATGAGATTATAAAACGATGATTATGAACCGCGATTTATTATTGAATGTAGTCAAAGACAAGATTGGCCCAAGTAGGAGGAAGCAATTCAGGCTGAATTGGCTTCTTTAACTCAAGAGAGGTTTTTGGGCCTGTAACTCAACCCCCAACAATGTAAAGTCTATTGGATACAAGCAGGTCATTGTTCGAAAACAAAATGAGAAAAATGAGGTCGTGAGATATAAAACTCCACTCATTCTCAAAGGTTGCTCTTAGAGACTTGATTTTGATTATAATGAGACATATTCACCTATGGTGGATATGATTACTTTTCGTTTCCTTATTAGCCTAGTAGTTTTTGAAAAATTGAAAATGTGTCTTATGGACGTTGTGATAGCGTATCTATATGGTTCATTAGACTTCGATATTTATATGAAAATTCTCGAGAGATTCAAAATGCTTGAAGTATACACTTCTCGCAACTTATTCTCAATATAGTTGTAAAAATCTTTGTACGAGTTAAAGCAATCCGACTACATATTGTATCAACGCTTAAGTGAGTACCTAATTAAGGAAAGGTACAAAAATGATCTTATCTGCCTATGCGTGTTTATTAAGAAATCGAAAACTAGATTTGCTATGATAGCAGTTTATGTCGACGATATGAATTTGATTGAAACTTTAGAAGAGTTGTCTAAAATTTTTAAATATTTGAAAAAGGGAGTTTAAAGTTACAGATTTGAGTAAAACCAAACTTTGTCTTGGTCTAGAGCTTGAGCACAAAGAAAATGGAATACTTGTCCATCGGTTAGCATATATTGAGAAATTGCTTAAACGTTTTAACATGGATAAGGCTCACCCTATGGTTGTAATGTCTTTTGATCCCCAAAAAGACTCGTTTCGTCTTAGAGAACCTGATGAGGAGATACTTGGACCTGAAGTACTATATCTCAAT
This sequence comes from Theobroma cacao, assembly GCF_000208745.1. Taxonomy (NCBI): domain Eukaryota; kingdom Viridiplantae; phylum Streptophyta; class Magnoliopsida; order Malvales; family Malvaceae; genus Theobroma; species Theobroma cacao. The sequence goes on along the minus strand of NC_030855.1, from coordinate 6,138,548 downwards.
GCAATTGAGGCTTTGATGTACTTGGCAAAATCTACGAGACCGAATATCGCTTTGTGGTAAATTTGTTGGCATGTTTTAGTTTTGAACTAACCTAGAGACACTGAAATGGGATAAAATATATCTTCTGTTATCTCCAAAGAGCCATAGATTTGGGATTATATTATTCTAAGAATGTCACTAACTCCAGTTTAGTTGGATACATTGATGCGGGATATAAATCTGATTTGCACAAGGCTTGCTCTCAAATCGATTGGTTATTTTGGTATAATGGCACTGCCATTTCTTGGCACTCTACTAAGCAAACGCTACTAGCTACATCTTCCAACCACTCCGAGATTATCACTTTATATGAAGCTAGAAAAGAGTGTATTTGGTTGAGATCCGTTATAACACATATTCATAATTCTTGTTGTTTAACACCGATTACAAATTCTTCCACTATAATTTATGAAAATAATGCTGCTTACGTTGTATCAGTCAAGGGAGAATATATTAAAAGTGATAGGACCAAGCATATCTCATCAAAATTTTTCTATACTCACAAACTCTAGTTAACAAGTTGATGTTAAACAGATTCACTCCACCAATAATTTTGTAGATTTTTTTGCCAAATGATTGCCAACATCAACATTCGAGAAATTAGTATATGGCATTGAAATGCGTAAAGTTAACAAGACGCAAGATTAATTTGGCCCTGAAGTGGCAATATGGCTCAATTGAGGGGAAGCAATTATTGACCATGCATTGTACTCTTTTTTCTTTTTGATTGGTTTTTGTCCCACTAGGTTTTTCTAGCTTAAGGTTTTTAATAAGACAGTACAATATACATTTAAGGGATATACCTCAGCAGTGGCAACATGACTAAATTGAAGGGGAGTAATTATGGACCACGCTGTACTTTTTTTTCCTTCTGACTAGTTTTTTTAAGCTTAAGTTTGTTAATGAAACAGTACAATGGACATATAAGGGGGAGTGTTATGAATATATGTGAATATCTATTGTATTTCATAATAACTAATATTTCTCCCATACCTAATGTACATATTTATGTTAGTACATCCCCATCTCCTGATTTCATTTAGTATATGTACATTACATTCCTATCTACTAAGTTCATCTTTTTTGTTTATGTAAATTCATTTCCCCTCCATCTATGTGTGCTTATAGTTGACGGTTGATATACTGAAACAAGAAATGAAATAGAAGATTTTCTTACATTCTTACTACTTTTCTCTAATCTTCTCTCTAATATTCTCTTCAAAGTTACATTTCAAAACAAAATTTGATATTAATTTTTTATAAAAATAATTTAATTAATTAATTAATAGAATCCTTCTTATTTAGAATGATTTGTGAAAAAACATATTATTTTTATTAATTAAAGTAAACTAAAATAATAAGGTTGCACGTGTGTCATATAGAAAATACTCGTAATTAATAATAAATAGTCAAAATACCCATCAGGTCCCTATACTCAAAATCGAAGTAATTTAGTCATTTGATTTTGAGAATTGCTTCAATTTAGTCATTTTCCCTAACGACATTTAATTGAGCTATTAAAAAGATGACGTCAGCATTGACGTGGCATATTTTGATGATGTGACACCTACATGATAATGTGGCATGCTATGTGGTACCGACGTGATGACGTTGTAGTGCCACATGGCACTAATATGATGATGTGGTAATGCTAATGTGACATTGACAAGTTGATGTGTCAGTGCCACATAGTAGATAAAAAAATTTCAAAATTTTTTTTCATATCACGTCATAGTGACTAAATCGAATAAAAATATATAGTACAAGGACTAAATTAAATAAAATTTAGATATTGAGAGACTAAATTGAAGACAACATTTGAAAAATACAAATCTTTGGGTAGATGATAGATATATTTATTAATAAGCCAAATATTTAAGTGTAAAAGATATATGGTGTTAAAAAATATATAGAAATATTTTCTTACTTTATTATTTGATTGTAGAATATGTACATTAATTTATCTTATTTGCAAAAATTAAGTTTGAATACTCATTCTTTAAAAAAAATTTTGAAAAAATTTCATATCTAAAGTTAAATTTAGATGAATAATTTGCATTATATTGAAATAAAATAATATAAAAAGATGAAATAAATTTTTTTCTTTTATTTATAATAGTACAAAAATTTAAAATTTATTTGACTTATTTTTTAACTTGAGTTGAACTCAAATTAACAAAATAGGTTGATTTAGTTTTTTCTTTTAAAAAAATGAAGAATGGAGATATGGAGTTAGTAATGATTATAAAAATAATTCTTCATTCTAACTTGCTTAATTTGAGCATGAAAACCCTCTTATTACAACCATAGAATTTGAGTTGCTCCATCCTTTCAATTTTTTTATATATTTTTTATGTTTTTATTTTGTTTAATATTTCAAGTTATATTTTTTAAGTTGAAATTTTCTAGACTAGAAACTACATTTATGGTTAATAGAGTTAAATATAATTATAAATATTTATGCCATTTTATTTTGTACTTACAAATTTTTTATAGATCCAAATTAATAATTTAAATTTATATTTAGTAAAAATTGATTGTGGTATTTGAACTTAAATAAAATTGTTTTATAAGAAACTTTGAATAAATTTAAATAAAAGGTAAATTGGGTAAGGGTTGAGTAATTTCAAAAGAATGGGTATTTGTAAATTGTGAAAGTTGTAACTAAATCAACCTATTTTGCTGATTTGAATTTAGTTCAAGTTAAAAATTAAGTCAAATAAATTTCAAATTTTTATACTATTATAAATAGAAGAAAAAAATTGATTTAATCCTTTTAGATTATTTTATTCCAATATAATGTAAGTTTTTCATCTAAATTTGATTTTAGATATAAAATTTTTTTGAAATTTTTTTATAGAAGGAGAACTCAAACTAAATTTTTATAAAAAAGATAAATTAATATATATATATTTTAGAATAAAATAATCAAGTAAGAAAATATTTTGTTGACTCTATATGTTTTTTATGATAACAAAATATTCCTCATTCATTAATGTCTAACTTTACTATTTAAGTGTGCAGGATTTAATTTTGTACCCCTAACAAAGTTGTTAATTAAAGGCAAGTTAAGGAGCGTGCTAAGTTTAATGAAGAGTTAATCAGTTAAGAGGGAAAGAGCAAGTAATGAACAAAAACAAAACCTTAGTAACTGATTATCAAGGGACCTTAATCAGCTAAGGCATGGTTGGGTGATAAGTTGAAGTAAAATAGAAATATGCTAATCGATTAAAAGGTTTGGTTAATCAGTTAGAGCATAAAGTCTTAGTATCTTCAAGCGCCAAAACAAGTTTGAAAATATTGTTGACTGTTGAGGGGAGCCAAAATGGACAAGTTCAAAATTTGAAGATTTCTAGTTGATTAAAGCTAATTTTAACCAGTTATGGTTGAAAGAAGTAAAGCTTCAATCAGTTAAGGGAAGTGTTGACCAATTAGAGGAAGACTACTGTATAGAGAAGTGAAAACATAAAGTTTGTAATCAGTTAAAGCCTGTTATAACTAGTTAAAAGAAGTCTGTTGAAGAAGAGAAGTCCGAAGACAGAGAACTCTTAATCAGTTAGAGCCTTCTATAATCGGTTAGAGTAGACAACACAGCAACAGGACAGTGGAAGACAAAAAAGCTGTAACCGATTATAGCTGCTTGTAATCGGTTACCCAAAGTTTGTCTTCCTTTTTAAATTTAAATACTAGAGGATAAAATAACTATTAGAAATGCATTAGAGTTGTTTCTAACGGCTAAAAACTGTCTCCAACAAGAAAAATTTGACTCCTTAAGTATAAAAGGAAGTTTTAATGGTTAAAGAAAAGTGGAGTTGAAGATTTGAAGAGAAAAAAGCTACTTTGTGCAAAAACCTAAATATTATTCATTAAAAACACTTGTTCTTTATTCTAAATCTAGAAAATGTGTTTGAGTTTGATTGTAATCTGTCCAGACTTGTAAAGGTACTTAGTTGTACTTCTTTTTTTTCTCTTTCTTGAAAAATTAGAGTGTGAGAAATACTCTAAAATTATTATAAGATATTAGAGCTTGAGTTAGAAGCTCACCTTGTAAAAGCTTGGTGGAAGCTGTTAATTCCATTGGTTTAGTGAAGTTGGGTTGAAAATCCTTAATTAGGAAATCAAGATAGCGGATGTAGGTCAAGGGGACTAAACCACTATAAATACTCTTTTTTTATCCACTTCTCTTTACCTTTCTTTACTTGGTGTCTTGTAATTCTAACAAATTCTAATTTTTTTTAAAAAAATTATAACAAATTTTAGTCCTTCCCTTCATCTAGTTGATTAAGTGATCTTCAAGTTCTAAAGCACTAAACAAAAAATTTTTAGTGTTATTCACCTTTTCTCTAGCACTTCAATGGGACTAACATATTTATATATATTTTTTAACATCATAAATTTTTTACAATTAAACATTTGGCTTATTAATAAGTATATCTATTATCTACTTAAAAATTTATATTTTTAATTTTTTTCAATTTAGTCATTCAATATCTCAATTTTATTCAATTTAATCCTTGTATTTTATATTTTTATTCAATTTTGTCCTTATGATGTAACACAAATTTTTTTTTAAAAAATTTGTGATCTATCACGTGGCACGGACACATCAATATGTCAATGCAACATCAGCATTACTACGTCATCATATTAGTGTCATGTCATCACGTGGGTGCCACATCATCAAAATATATAACATCAGTGCTGAAATAAGTACTGACATATCTTTTTAACAGTAAAATTAGATGCAGTTAGAAAGTGAAATTAAAATGAAGTAATTTTTAAAATCAATGAATTAAATTGTTATGATTTTAAATGCAAAGATCAAATTGAATAAAATGCATTTATATGAGAACTTGGTCAATATTTTGACCAAAAATAAATTGTTTTATTATTCTTGTCCCTCTCTTCGTAATTTACATGGCAACCAGTTTTCAAATATTTAATACAAATAAATTGTTTGGCATGCCAACCGGAAAGACCCCACAAATCTTCGACACTTATCTAACAATTGAAACTATTGTGCCATTCCCAATTAGCAGCAGGGTATTCTATCTTGACGGCATTTGCCATTCATACTGAACAAGACTAAACACTTGCCAGCTTTACCAGAGAAGCAAAGATTCTGGGGAGCTGGTCTTTCTTTTTAACGGAATGTGGAGGCTTAAGATTGGAAAGGAGAGTGTAGGTGATAATGGGGCATGGCTAAGGAGTTCGAACGATCATGTGGGACGTCAAGTCTGGGAATTCTGCCCTGAATCAGGAACCCCAGAAGAGCTTTCTAAGGTGGAAATGGCTCGCCAGAGTTTTTCCACTGATCGTCTCCTGAAAAAGCACAGTTCTGACCTTCTCATGAGAATTCAGGTGAGTCTGCCTCTGCCTTCTTTTAATTCATCTAGGTGTTCAAAACTAAATGGGGGTTTGCGTATTTTTGTTAAATAGTTGTTCAAGTAATCCGCTTCCCTTCTTTTCAATGTACAGTTTGTGACTTTTGAAAAGAATTGGCTTTCTGCTGTTGGGATTTGGATATTGATTTTCTTAGTCTTTCAGTTGTAGAAAAATTTAAATTTTTACTTCTATGATTGACTTCATGGCATGACAAAAGAAATGGAAGCTTAATCTATTATCTTCTACTGTGGTCAACTGCATATCTATATTGCGGGGAAACACTTAATAAGTAGAGAAAGCTTGTTGTTTCTGACATTTCTTCTAAGCCGTTGATTATTTTGGCCATTTTGTATTGCATTTTGAAGGTCACTGAACTTTTTCTTTTTGGGTGTAGTATGCGAAGGAGAACCAATTTGTCACTAATTTCCCACAAGTCAAATTGAAAGAGTTTGAAGATGTGAAGGAAGAGGCTACATTGACAACATTACGCAGGGCCCTCAATTTTTATTCAACCATACAAGCAGATGACGGTCATTGGCCTGGTGATTACGGGGGTCCTATGTTTCTACTTCCCGGTTTGGTAAGGCTTAACCTGTAAGCCATGTCTGATCTGACTGTTGATTTGGCAAATACTTGTATGTCTTTTCTCGGGCTTAATGCACTGAAGAAATTGAATTGCTTCTATTTTAGAATCTTTTGACAATTGTCAGAATGTAATGAAAGAACAAAGCCTTTATTTTGTCCTTAGCTTTGCGTTTGTTAGTCTCAGATTCCAGAATATATGCATTCTCTATGGCTTGTTGCTTACATCGACAGTATTGCATTTTTCAGCAACTATTGATTGGATGACATGTAATTTAATTTTTGTTTATAAAATGGAACAGGTCATTACTTTATCTGTTACAGGAGCCTTGAATGCCGTCCTATCAAAGGAGCATCAATATGAGATGTGCAGATATCTATACAATCATCAGGCAAGTAGATGTACATTTTGTGTGTTTTTAAATTTCCATCAATTCTATATGTTGAGTGTATAGTATAATATGCACACATAATGACATAATTATATTATTATTTTTTTCCGTTGGTGCTTTGGAATAATTTCTCACATTAGTTGGGTTTGTAATAACCAAGCAGAGTACTATTTGGATCAAAGGAAAACTGAACCACTTAAGTCAACGGCCTTTTCCCAACTACTTGCTGCTAGTTGGCATCGTCATTATCGATCAACAAATGAAGAAAATTACCATGTTATAAGACTTTTTGTTTTCTTGCAGAACAGAGATGGTGGTTGGGGTCTGCATATTGAAGGGCCAAGCACTATGTTTGGTACTGTCTTAAATTATGTCACCTTGAGACTGCTTGGTGAAGGGCCTGAAGGTGGACAAGGGGCAGTTGAGAAGGCATGTGAGTGGATTCTAGAACATGGTAGTGCAACTGCAATTACGTCATGGGGAAAAATGTGGCTTTCGGTACAAATATTAGTTTTTCACTGTTTGCTCATTTTTTATTTATTTATTATTAGTAAAGAGGTAAAACTTTGAAAGCCTTTGCTAGCCTTTTATTGATATTTGATCCTGATAGGTACTTGGTGCATATGAATGGTCAGGGAATAATCCACTGCCGCCAGAAGTATGGCTGTGTCCTTACTTTCTTCCAATTCATCCAGGTTTCTAATTAGTTTTTTATTGTGATCTTTTTAATTCTGCATATCAAGCCAAGTAAAAGATTAAAAAATGTCTTTTTCTGACCTTCATAAACTGATAAAACTTTTAATTTAAAGCTAGGTGAATTTTTAGTGTCACTCTGGTTCTTTAGATGGAGCAGAATCTCCTTTGTCTATTTCATCATAAAATGTAAGATCCCTTCCGGATAATGCAGCAGATGTTACTAACATCAAATGTGTGAAAGCTGAAACATATGAGTTACAGTACTATATTTCATGATTAGATAACAACCAACAAGGATTCCTTTGATAATGCTAAAATACAACTTATATGACAAAGGACAGTTATTATTTAAGTAGTAAGTTTATTTGTTCGCTTGAACTTTCCTTTATTGAATGTTCACCGTCCCTTTTTTCTTTTTATTTTAGGAATTGGGTAACTAAACCATTTAAAAATGTGCAATCAAGGCCGGATTGCTTTGGCAATGGCTAATGGCATACAACACTTGCTGATGTCAGCATCTCCAGTTTGCTGAGTTGGTGCCATGTAGTTATGCTAGTTGCATTGGCTTGGAAATAATTTGTCCAAACCCAATTCTTAAAGCCAAACTGATATTCAACCAAGTCAAAGAGGGGAACAAAAAGAAGTCCAAACAAATGAAGATAAAAAATTCTCTCTCTCTCTCTCTCTCTCTCTAAGTCTTCTCTAACGTTGTGGGTGCATGTTCCCCTTTTGGCCCCCTCCCAATTTCCTCGTTTTCTAGTGTTTTGAAGAGAGTGAGAGATACTTGATTGATTGTAAATGATTTAATAAGCTTCAGCAACTATGATGGTGGTCAAGATAGGCCGTTGTTGAGTCCTTGAAATCTTTGCCTTTGGGAAAATCAAGTGAAGGAGTCAAGGCAAAATCTTTTGTAATTTTTGGAGGAGCTATTGGAAATGTGGAGGAAGGAAATGGCAAAGAAAGGAACAAACTGTCTTCATCTCATCACTGCATGAGTGCATTTCTCAATGAAGTAGCTGTGAACCAAGGTGCTTGCTTTGTTGCCTTGAATAAACAAGAGCTTGATAATGAAAAATTTTAGATGTTTGTTATTTATAAAATTACTTTTGAATTTTACTAAATCAAGGAGGAGAGAGAGGAGTAGCTGTCTGTTCTTTCTTTTATTTGGTTATGGCTTGAAAAATGGTATGGGCTATGGGCTTGAGATGTTCATTCCACTTCTTGGCTAATTCAGTAGCAGATTGGAATTGGTTGCATTTTTTAAATTGGTTCAGGTGCTTGATTTACCACAAAAGTAAAGTTTGGAATCTAGATTGATTGAGAGAAGTTTCAGGCAGAAAAGTAGCCTCTCCAGTGCTGGAGTTAATGATAGAGTAGAGGAATAAAGTTGTTTGTTTTAGTCATCCATCATCATCTTTTTTTTGTTTTAATTTTAGACAAAGAGCATTCATATTGGGGGATCTTGTTTCCTATTTCCTAGCCAGTTTCAACTGTCAAGGCTTCCGTGTAGCTCTAACTTTTATTTTAGTCTTGGTCCTTGGCGGGTTTGTATATAAATCGTAAAGATTTTGATGTTTTCCATTTGCTTCTGTTTCAATTTTTTCCTTTACCACTTTAACATCATTGACCCAGTTCCTGACAAAAATTAGTTAGTAAATAGGCTCCCTTTACAGGTTTTGCCTCTGTTGCAAAGGTTCTACTTGCTATTACTCTTGACAATAATTTCTTATACTTCTCTAGGAAGGATGTGGTGTCACTGTCGAATGGTGTATTTGCCAATGTCTTATTTGTATGGGAAGACGTTTGTGGGTCCTATCACGCCTATAATTCTGTCATTGAGAAAAGAGCTCTATACTGTTCCTTACCATGAAGTAGATTGGAATAAAGCTCGCAACACATGTGCCAAGGTTGGTTAAACATCTGCCTCTTGCAAAGATCTACGCTTTTCAGAGCAAATTTTTGCAATGATACTACTTTTATGTTGTTTCATGTGGTTAATCCTTTGCTTTTCTAAAGTTTTGGTGTTTCAAATCATTTTTAAAACGTTCTTTGGTTGAATGTTTCGTACTTTATTACGTCAGTTGTTTATTCTTAAGTTGCTAATAGCATATGCAAGGCAGTTGGCAACAATGCATTTTTAATTGAAATCATATGTAGCAGAAAATTTTTCATGCCAATACAGAGAGATTAGATAGAATTTGCCTGAAATATTTAAGAAAATAGGAGAAAAATATGTTTGCAAGGATCATTGATTCAAGTTAAGTAATGAGAGAAAAGAGCATGATCAATGATATCAGTTCAATGTCCTTTATTGGGGGGTATGAAATAGTAGTAAGAAGTTAATAATCCTTTCCCCACTTACGAACCTTGAATGCATTATCAGTATTAAAACTTTATAACCAAATTTACAGATTGTTCTAACTTATATTCCTGCAGATCTTATATTCTTGTTTGTGCTAAAATGGGACAGTTGTCAAGCAAGGGCTAGATTTTTTTGTTGCAATTTGAATCATGTAGCTTGAGCTTAATCTGTTAGGTTTTGTTAGCATTAGATCATAGAGCATTGTTAAAGGGATTGTTGTTGGTATTTCATAAATTTTCTTTTGATTTTCACAGCCAGTATAATTAAACCCTGCTATTATTTGGCTTTCTGTGATGCTTCAATATTGTTTTAACTTCCTGATTAGTTTTCTTTCCAGATTGCTTTAATTATTTTTTTAAAATAAAATTTTTTATTTTCTTTTATAATTGGTTGGCAGCATTATATAAGAGAGATGGGATGAAATCAGGGAATTTAAGTAGCGCAACAGAGAGGGAATGTGATGGTTGTAATATTAGACATATGTGCTATGTAGGCAATTGATGGAAATAATGTATGTATTGTGAATAAGGAATGAATGAATTCGCCAAAAAAAAAGTAATGAATGAAGTGGTTGGAGGAGGTGAAGTACTGAAAGCACTTAAAGATGATGAGAGTGGAAACATTGGAGTATACAACAATCATGGATATTGATGAAAACAGGAGAATGGTAGAGTTTCTATTTTTAGAGAGAGAAACAAAGTTGCAAACTATATGAACAATTAGCAAATAAAAGTTGTTCAGGAATAACCCTACGAGTTATTTGTGGTGTGAGGTTTCTACCTATGGAGGATTCTGTGCTGTGTTTTAACATATCAAAATAGAGTGCATCATTGTGCTAAAATAATGACAGTGTGTCTTAATTAAGAAACAATTAGCCAATTGAAGGGCACCATGTATCACTTATCATATGTTGTGGAGCTTGAGCAGCACACATCTGCAAACAACCAACCAAAGAGGGTATTTTTATTTTTTTCAGACCAAGTGTTTCTGTCATCTCTATTTAATTTATTGACTGTGTGTGATCCACATATTATCTATCAACTAAAGTTCTGCTTGGCGGCAGTAGAAACAAGATATTTTAGTGAAACATGGAAATCAATACAACCAGTTCATGATATTATATTGATGAAAATACTTGCAGGACATTGTCCTTGGAGTAAGTAAAATAAGTAAATTTTAGTAATAATTTTGTGCTTGCTCATGAATTAGAGAAAAAAAATTATTTATCTCTTGGACTAAAAATAATATCTCAAAAACTGTAATTTTAGTAATCTAAGCAAACATTATGAGTTATGTAAATTTGCAAACTATATTTACATATGCATTTCATTGTCAGATTTGTGAAAGCATGTTTTTTATGCCAGTCAAATTAGAGATTGCTACTAAGATGTGCCTAGATTATTGGGTTTTTTTTTTTTTATTTAAGTTCAGCATAACAGCTTTTTTCATGTTACATCATGTCTTCTGATTTTAAGATTGGAACTTTATTTCTTCTTCCTTTTTTCTTTTCCAAATACTTTTAGGAAGATCTATACTATCCACATCCGCTGGTTCAGGATATTCTTTGGGCATCTCTCCACTATTTATATGAGCCTATTTTTACACGGTGGCCTTGTAAAAGCTTGAGGGAGAAGGCTTTGCGTACTGTCATGCAGCACATACACTATGAAGATGAGAATACTCGGTATATATGCATAGGGCCTGTAAACAAGGTATGCTTGTAGAATGGTTGCAATGATCTCAAGATTTTGATGTGGAAGAGAGCACAGTTTTTTCACCTAATTGCAATCAATGAAGGGAAGGGAAATTTTAGATATTCATCTCACTTGGCTAAGAATAGGGTGCTTCTTTAGTGGTAAAACTCTGGAGTGATGCTCAGGGGGCCATGAACCGTATCCATCTTTTCACTCCAAGGAGTTTCTGATTTCCTATAACTCTAATCTGCAGGTCTTGAATATGCTTAGCTGTTGGGTGGAAGATCCATATTCAGAGTCATTCAAACTGCATCTTCCTAGGATCTTAGATTATCTGTGGATAGCTGAAGATGGTATGAAGATGCAGGTCCTGAACAATATTGACCCTTCTGATTCTTAAATTTTAATCTTTCTCCTCATCCAGTTCTTTTCTTGTCTTATTGCAGTTCTAATATGGTAATACCTTGTTTTAGTTCATTATTTTAGTAGTGAACTATGCCAGGGAAAGTAATACAAGAGAATCATACTGTGATGCTAAGATACCTTGATTTCTTTTAATAATTTCATTGCAGGGTTACAATGGAAGTCAACTATGGGATACTGCTTTCGCTGTTCAAGCTATTATTTCCACTGGTCTTGCTGATGAATATGGTCCAATTTTAAGAAAAGCACATGATTTCATAAAATATTCCCAGGTTTTTTTTTTTTAGAAATCATAATTTTATAGTTTCTCATTATGTCCTCAACTTGATTAGTTTTCCTGCGCTGTCAGGTTTTAGAAGATTGTCCTGGAGACCTAAATTTCTGGTATCGTCATATTTCAAAAGGTGCTTGGCCATTCTCAACAGTAGATCATGGATGGCCCATCTCAGACTGCACATCAGAGGGATTGAAGGTCCAAATAGTGAACAACCTAAAGTGGACGTCCAACTCTGAAATATATTTTAGGTTTCAGTAATATCTATTTCCTTGTACAGGCTGTGCTGTTATTATCAACGCTACCTTCAGAATCTGTTGGGGAACCTTTACATATGATGCGGCTATATGATGCTGTTAATGTTATCCTTTCCTTACAGGTATGTGGGGTGTTACACTGGTATTGGTGTTTGAATTTCTCGAAGAAGTGGACTGATGGGTGTAGAAAATTGATAATTGGTGAATATCGGCACTATAAAAGGAGGAAACTTGGAAAAAAGTTTGACATAGTGATTACAGATATAATGATTTATGGTTTTCTAGAATTAGGCAGGACAGAAGAGTTTGATGCTCTTAATTTTCCCCTGCTAGTGCTATCAGAAAGTTATTTGTATAAGGTGGGGCTGATTTGTGGTATTTAAATGTTCATTTCAGTAGCTTCTATCTAGTTGGCCACCTAGTTTTAAGTAATAATATTTTCACAGGATTTCAGAAAAATCTGAGAGCTCTTTTTCAATATTTATGGATCTTTTGTGTTTCTAGTGGACTAATCTTAAGACATGCTTAAGTCTCATGCCTTGCACCTCCATATTCTTTGTCATTTTCTCATAAAAACTATTGACCAAGAAGACTTGCAGTGCTTGCTAACAGGGTATATTCCTTTTACTTTGAGCCTTCTCTTATTCCTTTTTTAGCTCTGTGGGTGACTTAAAATGTCATCAATGCCATTGTAACCTGATGTTGCCTTTTCCGCTTAAGGAAGCTTGAGGTCCTCAGTTTGGATTTAGGCACCAGAGTTGGGGTAGGTAAAGGGGTGGGAGATATCACCTCCCATTATGTAAGCCAATCATGACTTAAAATGAAATAAAAACGTGAATAGTCTTGGCCAACTATGTGCAGACAAAACTATGATAGAATATGACAGAAAGTTATAAACCTGGTTTCAAACATATAGATAATACTTTTGATCTTTCATGATAATAATCTGCTTATTGCCTGAATCAGTTTCTGAAACAAATTCAAAAAAAAAAAAAGTACGATAGGCATCCCATTTTAGTTTCACTACTACATAATACGTACATACCAGTAACTTGCAGTCATCTCCATGACCAACTCACTTCGTGTCAAAGTTTGATGGGACATTTCTGAATTCTGGTTATACTCTATAAATTCCCTAAAATTTGACTACATTTGGGATCCCTGCAGAATGTTGATGGTGGTTTTCCAACATATGAATTGACAAGATCCTATCAGTGGTTGGAGGTAAGAAGTTGACATGTAAATGGCCTTTATGCTTTTCCCTATTCCTATCAAGCACACACAAAACACGTACAGAACACAAGCACACAAAGACACGCAGGTGGACATGCACACACATATATTAACAATTAAAAGTCAAAAAGGTTAATAAGAACAGAAAATATGCTTTTTACCATGGTTTCTTATACTTAAAACAAATAATAGCCACAACTACCGAAAAAAATAAATAAAGAAATGAAGGGGCTTTTCTTTGACTGAATTTTTGTTAGCCCTAGTCATTAAGCATGGCATTGATGGCACTCATGTTGATCTGCAGCTGAAAAGCAGTAAGAAGAGTGAAGCTAGTGTATAAGGGAAAGAAGAATTAACATATTTTAAACAAACATAAATGTTGGCGAAAGGAAAACCCTAAACCCCATACCTGTGTCTCACCCTTTTTCACGCTAATCTTTTCATTTTTGGTCTGTTATATGGCCCCAAGAAATAAAAGTAAAAGACAGAAAATAATTAATATTGAAAATTTGAACCAAGGTTCCTAGAGGATACCAAATACCGCACACTCAACTATAAACTGACTTTAAATTGCACAAAACATAAATGCAGATTTACTGTGATTCAAAACAAAAAAAGAAAAAGATAGTCCTCTTTATAAATTGTACAGAAAGAAAATCATTGACATTGAAAACTTCACATGTATGAGGGAATACCAAATGTCTCACAACTATTAAACTGAAAAAATTCCAAAAAATTGAGTAGCTGATTTACCATAATTCATAATTTTTTTTCTTAAAAAAAATGAGAAAAAAAAAAAGAGAACAAGATAGTGCTCTCTATAATTTCTTGGAACTGGGGAAAAAATTAAGTTAGAGTAAAACAATGCTTCTTGAACTGAATTCACAGTTTAGGAAGGATTGAGTTAATGTAACTGCAATATACGGTTTGTCCATGGTTTAGTCCTAACACGTGTTTGCTTTACTATTATTAATTGCCATCAAAACAAATTTAACACTTGTGATTGTCAAATGATTATGCATTATTTTCTTGCAATGCAGTGAGTATAATTTCATTGTTTTCCCTGTTTTCAGTTAATCAATCCTGCTGAATCTTTTGGTGACATAGTTATAGATTACCCGTAAGGTCCTAGCATACTTCATTTTCTGCTTTTAGACAGTCTATAATTAAATAATGGAATTGCACTCTGATTTTATGCTTATGGAGTGGCAATGTAGATATGTTGAATGCACCTCAGCAGCAATTCAGGCACTAATCTCATTCAAGAAATTGTTTCCTGAGCATAGGATGGAGGAAATTGAAAATTGTATTGGTAGAGCTGTGGAGTTTATTGAAAAGATACAGGCTGCAGATGGCTCTTGGTTTGTTTATATATTAGTCCAAAATCTATATCTTATACATGTTTGGTTTATATTATTTGTCTATATCTGTAATTACCATTTCTGCTATTTTTATAATTTCTCCAACGTGGCCTACTTAGTATATTATTTGTGAAGCACTTGCTTTGAGCTGTCACTTTGAAATTAGTTATATCAAATAATGTAGATTTTGATAGGTATGGATCCTGGGGAGTTTGCTTCACTTACGCTGGATGGTTTGGAATAAAGGGGCTATCTGCTGCTGGTAGAACATACAATAATAGCTCTAACATTCGTAAAGCATGTGATTTTCTGTTGTCCAAAGAGCTTGCAACAGGTGGTTGGGGGGAGAGTTACTTATCATGTCAGAACAAGGTTTTGATCTGTCCTTTTTGAAATTTCATTTCTATATTCTTTGATAAACATGACTGACTTTATTGAATGCCTCCTTGAAAAAATGTCTCTTTATGAATTTGCTATAATTATGCTTATGTGAAATTTTGTTTAATATACTTACATACATCCATCCTTACATTACATATATTTATATAGAAAAAACGAGAAAAAAAGGTCCAACTTGTTTGAATCTTAAACAAATTAAGCCAAATTTTGTTAGCAAAGCACATTGAATGGTCAAAGATTTGTTTTGCTTATTTTATTTGTGGTTTTTACAAAATTTCAAGTTTTCAATATTTTCATATCTAGGAACTGATGTTACCATCTAGATTTGTACAAAATTATGTTGAATATTTTGATACATAAATAATGTTGTTTTACCTGCATAATATGATGATTTTGTGTCATTAAATAATTTAAATGGACAATTTTGTATGAGAAGTATATGAAATTAAAAGTTTTTATCCTTACAGATGTACATTTTGCATGTAGGAATGCATATAGCAAATCTGCATATCATTTTTTAGTATTTCCATACAAAGAACTTTGTATTGATTGGCTTTTGAGGGAACAAGCTCAATTAACCAATAAGGTAGGTTTTTGGGTTTGTTTGTTTGTTTTAGATGTTTATCTTTTTTTTTTATTTTTATAATAAAAAGAAAGACCCATTCATAAAACCATAGCATTTATGTCTAAAGTTATGTAACAGGCTGTTTGCCCCCGATTATTTGCTTCTTTAACAATTACAGCACACAAGTTGCTCCACATTTAGGTAGGTGTAAAGTGCATGAAGCACAGATAATTAACTTGGGATAAGATGCATTCTGCTTCTCTCTGACCAAGTTCACGAGAGAACTAACTAATTTATGTTGTCAGGAGATGGAAATCACTGGATGTACAAATTCATCAATTGAGTTTGAATTGCTGTCCTCCTAAACATTCTATGTAATTCATCGATTATTCTTTTCATATAATATAACTATATATAAACTTAAGAAAAACATAAGTAATTGTAACTTGGTGCAACTCATTGAATGATAACATTATAGCCACTTCTTGTATTCATCTTCCATTATGACTATGAATAAACACCCCTTTTCACATAAAATGGAGACCAACCATGACTTGTAGCGTCTAATTGTGTAAAGTGTCAACAATCTTTCAAAAGCTGATAGTTTTTCTTCAAGATTTTCTGACATTGCAATTTGTCTGAATTACTTGGAGAAAAGTAGTTGAAAAGAATTTCCGAGAGAGATTTTTACAAAATCAAAACCAGTAGTCTGATAACATTGCAGTAAGTTTCTGATGAGAGTGATAATGAGTAATGCATGCTAACTAAGACAAAAGTGTGTGGATAATGAGAAGATGTTTTCTTTTCATTATATTGAGCTTGTAATAGCTTTTGTTTAAATATTTTTTCAACATTTTGTTTCTGGAAGTGTGTTGTTCATTAAATGGAGAATTCTAATTGCTTTATCGTAGTTGTTGATGACTTGATGGATTGTTTTGAGTTCCGCTTGCTGGTTTTCTCCTTTTGCATTCAATGGAAACAGTCTGATTGAGAACCATCAATATAGAAACTCAGATTCCTAAATTACATATGCATAAGAGAGGAATATTTAACTATTTATTGCTACGGCTCATGGTTTTACTCTCCTGACTTCTTGAGTGTGAACCATTCAATTCTCTTCTTTTCCAACAGGTTTATACAAATCTTGAGGGTGCTCGGCCACATATTGTTAATACCAGTTGGGCTTTGTTGGCCCTTATAGAAGCAGGCCAGGTACATATGCATAAATTATTCTAAAAGTTTTTGCTTGCTTGCTAATTAGAATTCCTAAACGTGTCAACTCTTAAATGTCTATTTTTGTTTAAAGAGGAGATAGAAAGGGTTTTTTTTTTACTCTTCTCATTTGTTATAACATATTATGCTTTTATTTTTATTTATTTAAATAGTTTTGTTGAGAGGAAAAAACCAAGAGAGAGTTTTTTATTCTCTGTCATGAAATTATTATTTACAACAGCCTATATGTATATACATGTTAACTCTAAAACAGCCATAAAACAGGAAGTTATCACAAATATAGAAAGCACAATATTAGGCCCTAATAATAAAAAATTAATACAAAATACAATAATTATTCTTAAAAATCTTCCATCAGTCAACACTCACCCTCAAGTTGGTGTATAGATGTCACATATGCCGAACTTGCAAACTAACGTATGGAATTGTCTGCTGCTAAGTCCTTAAGCAAAGACATCAGCTAGTTGTTTTTCTGAGGTCACATAAGCAACATTCAAAAAACCATTGGTTATTTTTTCTTTTATGAAATGCTGTTCAATCTCCATATGTTTTGTTCGATCATGTTGAGTCGGATTGTGAGCTATACTAATAGCAGCCTTGTTATCACAGAACAAGGATAGATATTTCCATTCTGACAATCGCGATTCTTCCATTACTTTCTGCAGCCATAGTAATTTACAAACACCTTATGCCATAGCTTTATATTCTGCTTCTGCACTTGGCTGATCTACCATAGTTTATTTTTTGCTCCTCCAAGTAACTAAATTTCCACCTACAAATGTGCAATAACTAGATGTTGACCTCTTATCATCAGGAGATCTAGCCTAATCTACATTTATAAAAGCTTTTATCTTTAAGTGACCATGCTTAGAAAAGAACAGTCTTTTTCTAGGTGCAGATTTTAGGTATCATAAAATGCTGAAAACAACCTCTTGATGAAAATCTCGAAGGTCATGCATATATTGACTTACCAAAGTTATGGAATGGGCTATATTTGGTCTGGTGTGTAAGAGGTAAATGAATCTCCCAACCAACCTCTGATATTGGCCTAAATCAACTGACTCACAAACTCCTTGTAATTTGTGATTAGCTTCAATCGGAGAGTGTGCAGGTTTACATCTCAACATACCTGTTTCTACAAGGAGATCCAAAATATATTTTCTTTAAGAAATAACGATTCCTTTATCTGATCTGGCACCTCCATTCTAAGGAAATATTGCAACTTACCCAAATCCTTAATCTCAAACTCCTAAACTAAAAGTTTTCTGAGTCAAGCAATTTCCTCCTTATCATCCCCCAGTCACAGCTATGCATCGACGTAAACAATAAGTAATGTGATATTACCACTATAGTGTTTAATCAACAAGGTATTATCAACATTGCTTTGATGATATCCAAATGAGATCATGGTCTTATTGAACCTATCAAACCATGCCCTCGGTGATTGTTTTAAACCATATAGTGCCTTCTTTAATCTACAAAACTTCGCTTCAGTCTTCTCATCATCATCAAATCCTAGAGGAATTTTCATATACACCTTTTCCTCCAAGTCTCCATGTAGTGAGGCATTCTTGACATCAAATTGTTATAAGTCCCAATCAAAGTTAGCTGCACATGATAACATGATTATGATATTATTCATTTTTGCAACAGGAGCAAAAGTCTCTTGATAGTCTACCCCATAGGTCTAGGTGAAGCCCTTTGCCACTAGTCTAGCTTTGTACCTTTCGACTGAACCATCTGCCTTATGTTTTACTGCAAACACCTATTTGCATCCAACTGGTTTCTTTCCCAATGGGGAAGTAACAAGTTTCCAAGTCTCATTTTTTGGCAAAGCCTTTATCACTTCAACCATTGCCACTTTCCATTTTGGATCACGATATGCTTCTTGCCAACCTTGTGGAATAGAAACAGAAGAAATAGACAATACAAAGGCTCTATAGGAAAGAGACAAAGAATCATTGGAAACAAAGTTAGAAATAGGATGTTTAGTACAAGCTTTGACTCTTTTTTTGATAGCAATAGAAACATCAAGATCATTAGCTATGGAATTAGAATTAGGGCAATCAAAAGTTAAAGGAGACTTACCACATGTATTTTTAGGGATTGAACTCAGAGATGGCACTTGATCAAGTATTACATGCTTGATTGCTTTATCTGTCTTGTAATGTCGTGTGTAGGTTTTCAAATTTGGCCTATCCAATCATCCAATTTTAGGTTGTTTCTTGTCATCACTAGAATTTTGATTAAAAGAGGTATAAGGGCAGATGTTATCACCTCCACCTTTTCTTCGTTATTCTCCCCCTAAAAATGTGATTGAGGTGTATAAAGGTAAGGCTCAAACTCCCTAAAGGTAACATCCATACTCACAAAGTACTTTCTTGAGGGTAGATAATAACACTTGTATTCTTTTTGAGTTGCAGAATAGTTAACAAACACACATTTAAGGGCCTTAGGTTCTAACTTACCTACATTCCTCTTGTGAACAAAACACACATTTAAAAATTTTTGGAAGAACAGTATATGAATTACTACCTTGTAGAACTTCTAAAGGACTCTTAAAATTAAGTGTTTCTAGAGGCATTTTGTTAATAAGGTATGCGGCTGAAAGTACTGCATCGCCCCTGTAAACTTTTGGAACATTCATAGTAAACATAAGAGATCGAGCCACTTCTAATAAACGCATGTTCTTCCTTTCAAACACTCCATTTTGTGCACTGGTGTCCACACAGCTAGTTTGGTGCAATATCCTATTGGCATTTAGATATGCATTAAAGACACCATTCATGTATTTTGTACCATTGTCAGTTCTCAGAATCTTAATCTTGGCAACAAATTGTGTACAAATCATTTTGTGAAATAGTTGAAAACAAGAAAAAACCTCATTCTTTGCTTTCATCAAATAAACCCAAGTTAATCTAGTACAACAATCGATAAAGGTAACAAACCATCTTTAATCGGATAGAGAAACTGTTTGACTTGGTCCCTATACATCAGAATGAATAGTCATAAAATGAACTAAACTCTTATTATTAATTGAAGGATAAGAATGTTTGGTGTGTTTAGGAAATTCAAAAGCATCAAAAAATAATAAATCCAACTTGCATTGTTTAAACAAACTAGGATATAATCTTTTTAAAACAAAAAAAGATGGGTGTCCTAATCGTTTATGCCATTAGATTATTTCTAAGTTAACATTCATAGATTCTCTTAACGAGGTTCAGGTTATACCAAGAATCAAGGTACTGTAACCTTCCTTTAGTAGATACAAGCCGTCTTGCAGTCTACCAAAGCCAATCGTTCTCCGTGTTTTCAAGTTTTGTAAAAAACACAATGAGTAGGAAAGAATTTAGGTTTGCAAACATGTGCTTTTGTAATTGAACTAACAGATAAAAAGTTAATAGGAAAACGATGAACATGAAGGACTAAAGATAGATTAATGGTGGGAGTACATTTAATAGAACCTGTTCCAAATATAAAGGTTAAATATCCATCCACTATACGGACTTTATCATTGTTTGAACATAGAGAATAAGTTTAAAATCATATATGCACTCTTTTTCCACTAATTTCTGGAATTTTGTTGCATCTTCAGAACATTCTGCTTGGAAATCTTGGTAATAGTCGAGTTCTTGCCATAAACCACTCAATTTAGTAAAGTATTGAGCAATGATCATCTCACCTAGTTTTGTCTCATGCATCTTGTTGTCGAATTTGCACACGCAAGTATACGTATCGAACAAGTAATATAGTGATGAAAAAGAATATCGTTCCCACGGAGATTTGTTTCTGAAGTTTCACTAAGTACTAAAATTATAAAACAAATTAATCTTATTTAAGTAATCCGAAAATTAAAGAAAAACTAATTAAAAATAATCAAAAATCAACACTAAATAAACTAATAGACTAAATAAGTTGAGAAAAGAAATATATTAAAGATCTAGGATTATGGATTCATTTAACATTTCATTTGACATCAACTTTTCTTGTTATTTATCTTTCTTGGGTGGTTTTTCTAACCTAGAATCCAAAGCTATGGACAAGTCTCTGTTTGGTTACTTGTGCAAGTACCTAAGTTAATTAGTTCACTATATGTTTATAGAAATAAATTAAATTAAGTTCATTAAGCAAGTGTCCTAATGTGGTCATGTATGGCAATTGGCGTATGTTTACCCGAATCGCGAATCAGATCACCTAAGTGATATGAATATACACTATTCAAACCTTAGTTCAATCTAAAATCTCTCTATTGAATCCCTAGATTCACAAATCAATTAATTGTTGGCCAGACAATAAAAAGCATTAAGAACATATTTGAATAAGCAAAATTATACCCATTCATGATAAATAAAAGAGAAATTAATATTCAAACTATATGTTGAAATCAACCACAATTCTAGAAAAATAGTTTAGCTCATAATAACTAATAAAAACAACATCCAAAGAAATTTAGCCATGAATCCAAGTGAAAGAAAATAAGAAAAATACAGAAGTAGAGAAAGAAATTAATTATTGAAGCTTTGCAATCTCAATTCTCTTTCAAATTCTTTTGTTTTCTTGCTCAATTTTGGCTCTAAATCTCCAAAATAGTTGCTCGCTGTCTCTCCCTTAAAACTTCTTAAAAAGGTCCCTTAAATAGGCTCTAACAAGCCTAATTTCCAAAAGCCCATTAAATTTTTATTTTTGAAAAATCATTCAGTGCCGCGACCTTGATTTCTTGGCCCCACGACATTGAATTTTTGCCTTGGGAGTGCTGCAGCACTACTCTTTCAGTGCTGTGGTGCTAGGCTCTCGGGAAAATGTATGGTGCGCCATTTTAGCTCAGCGTCGCGCCCATGTTTTCCAGCTCTACGACGGTCTATCAACTTCAAACGTGATTTTCACTCTGATCTGGTCTGAAACTAGAAAAGGTGATAAACATAAAGATTATAACCCTATGTCTTAACTTTCCAATAGCTCAAGAATTATGTCAATTGGACTTCTGGGTTGAAAGATGTGCTCGAAATGCCTCATGATGTTCAGTCCATGCATACTACTGCAGTGCTTCAATTTAGACAAATATTCTGACCATGATCCAATCAGAACTGGGTAAAGTGGTAAACATAAAAGTTGTAGCTTTTCTTCTTAGAATTCTAGTGGTCCAATAATCACCTTTTTTGGAGTTTTGTAGAGAGAGATATGGTCAAAATACTGAAACATATACGAATGAAGCCATCACCATACGTGCATGGATTTCATCAAATTTTCAATAAAAATAATAAGAGAAATTAGTAATACTATGTTTAAAGTAATTTAAAATAAAATAACATAAAATTAAATTAAAATAATTTAAATTAACCACTCAACAAGTAATCAAATTTAAACTTAGAAAACACCTAAAATGTTAAAATCTGAACATAAAATCTCAGAAGTTTAACTACTTAAGCCCCAAAATGTGTCAAAATAACTCTATATATTAGAGTTATCACACCTTATTCCACAATTCATAAATCTGTGCATCATTGCCCATTTGAGAATAGGTTTGAGATGCTGCATTTCAAATCTTAGATGCAGTATTTAGTAATAGATAACCTTGGGCAATTTGAGGCTGTATGGAATTAATGAGCCATGACATTACGGGAGAGTTTTCAGATTCCCTCTGGTTGTAGGTGGCCCTGGTGACCTCTGGTTTTTGTTTATCCCCAGTAACATATCCTTTCAGACCTTGAGCTTGGATGAACAACAAACAAGATTTTGACCACGCAAGATGATTAGTTCCATCTAGCTTTACGGGACTAATTTGTAATGAGGGATTCTCTCCGATCAAACCAACCTTATTTTCATCAGCTGTTTTCTTCCCATTAGCCATGCTTTGAAATACCGCAGGAAAAAAATTTCAAACTCCTCGCTAACTACCTAGTCACGCAAGGCTTTTGGCGGCTGTCAAGGGTAGCAAACAAGATTCCTCTACTGCCGAGCGATAAAAAATATAGCTCTTTTAGTCAGCAAAAGCTCTAAGCTCTAATACCATGTTGAGAGGAAAAAACCAGAAGAGAGTTATTTATTCTTTGTCAGCAGCCTAAATATATATATATATATATATATATATATATACATGCATATATACATGTATACATATATGNTATATATATATATATATATATATATATATACATGCATATATACATGTATACATATATGTAAACATGTTAACCCTAAAATAGCCTTAAAACAAGAAGTTATCCCAAATGTAAAAAACACAATATTAGACCAAATAATCAGACACTAATACAAAATATAATAATTATTCTTAAAAATTCTCCATTAGTAAACAATTCTTTTTGATAGAGGAGGAAAGAAAGCTGTTTGTCAGTGTTAGCTATGGGTTGAGTAAGGCTTTGAAAAGAGGTCTACACATTTACTTTTATGTAGCTTGAAATCATTAGCTAGTTAGGAAACTCAATTTCCAGTATGCCACCTTTAAAACTTAGATGGCTTTTCATTGTGGATGGTCAGATAGAAGACTTCTTAAACATCTATGCCATTTATTATTATGAAGGGTGATTCCATTCATCTTTGATCCATACTAAGTATACCAATAAATTTTATTGGACAGAAATAGCACACTTTCAAATAGTCTTTCTTCAAAGAGAATTTGTTAGAACAATTAGGGT
This sequence comes from Theobroma cacao, assembly GCF_000208745.1. Classification (NCBI taxonomy): domain Eukaryota; kingdom Viridiplantae; phylum Streptophyta; class Magnoliopsida; order Malvales; family Malvaceae; genus Theobroma; species Theobroma cacao. The sequence continues at coordinate 6,115,000 of NC_030855.1, read as the reverse complement.
TTTAAATTTCTAAAATTCTTCAAGAAAGGCTACAAGACATGTAGCAATGTTACTTAAAAGCTTTTCTGACTCCCACTACTTATTTAGTTTGTGTCCCAAATGGCTGCATGTAATGGTGCTACTTTGTTAAAGACACCCACCGTTTATGTAGTATGTTTGTAAAATGGCACTTCTAATACGTTCACAAAATAGGTTCTAGGCATTAAGAGGATTCACGACCTAAATTCTAACATGTGATGTGCAAACTAAAGTTTTCTTGGGTTATTGCTTTATTCCTTTTTTACTTTCAGAAGTGCAAATTAAAGAATATAATTTAAAATAGAAAAGTTAACTTTCATAAACAACAAAATGCATGATCTTACTTTTTCTTGAACAATTATGTTTAAATTGATGCTACATTTTCCCTTTATATTCATTCTTAAGATGCTTTTGGTTTTTTACCATTGCTTTTGCTTTGTAGCAAATTTGGAGAAAGCTAAACTTGAATAATAAAATACAAATAGCAAACGTAAAAACCAAAGAGAGCCTAAATAAATATGTTTAATATAGCCTGAGAAGGTTCACTTAGCACTTGATCCACATTTTACCAAGTTGCTAAGGACTAATACTCATCCATATACAAACCATATAAGGCCTAAGTCTCCTTTCTGCTGGTATTATATTCTCACTCTTTATGTGATAATGTTCTGCAAAATTCAGGATGCATAACAATGTTGACTGTGGTACTTCAGTGTATTTGTTCAATGTGTTTATTCAGTTTACATATTTTTAGGACTTCAAGAAAGCTTCAATTTCAATATACAAACCTCACTTTTAATTTTATTATTCTGTGGTAACTACTAACTCTTCCACAATGAAAGGCTGAGAGAGATCCGACACCATTGCATCGTGCTGCAAGGATATTAATTAACTCTCAAATGGAGGATGGAGATTTTCCTCAAGAGGTAAAGATGGGCTTTCTTTTTTTACATCATGGTCAGAGAAGATAATCATGCCTGGAGCAATAATTTAATCATATCTGTCTAAGAAAATTGGAAATAGCAAGTTATGTTTCTTCAGTGCTTTGCAAATCACTGAAATCTATGCTGGTTCAATAGTCTGCAAGTAAAAAATGATTCGGTAACAGACAGTAAATAAAGTTTTTGCATGTTATATGGAGCAACAAGGAGAAACTTGTAAGTAGAGAATGCATCTAGTGTTTCAGTATTGTTTGAGCAAACAAACATGAAGAGCCTGATCAAGAAGCTTGCATTTCTACAAGTTCTTTCAATGACATGGCTTACTTATATCACTTTGTTCAAAGAGTGATAACATTGGAAGTTCATTTCCAAAACCATATGTGTCCATGCACTCGCTGATTGCTTTCTAACATTTCCCTATCACAGGAGATCATGGGAGTCTTCAATAAGAACTGTATGATTAGCTACTCGGCATATCGGAACATTTTCCCGATATGGGCCCTTGGAGAATATACCTGCCGAGTGTTGCGGGCCCCTTGAGATTTTGCCACTGTTGATAATAATGGTCGGAATAAATAAGTTTACTCATTGGTTCATAATTCTTTTTTCCAGCCATTTGAGGTGCGTAATGTAGACTTTCATTATCTGCTTCCTATTTGCAAGATAACATGTCTAAGGTAATTTAGTTATTTTATAATTCTTACAAGATTCTTATAGGGGAACACTTAGGTTTCCTAAATTGAATATTTTTTTTGGTGTAAGTAGGCTCGAACCTTGAGGGGTTACGTTTTGTCATTTTCTCAAGTTTACTTCCTTACGTATATGGTATAGTAATAAACAAGGCATAATACTCAAAAAAATCTTTAGACTTATTTAAGAAAAAACAAATAAGTTTTTATGTTCTTTATTTGTGTTCAATCAAATTCATATTTTTATATATTTATTTTGAACTAAATAAGTACTTATGATTAATAATTGATTAATTATCATTTTATATTCATGTGATATTGACTTGGATGGTGAAAATATCACATAGTCATGTTATTTTTATCGATGGAAGAGAGAGCAGAGAGAAAAGCTGTTAGGGTGAAATTGGAGAGTCATTTTTAACTTACCGGCAAAATTATCGACAAAATTTTTATTGGAAAGTTAAAAAACCCTCAAAGACTATTATTGATGAAAATTTCATTAGTAATTCAACAAAATTTTAAAAGAACACTATCTATGGAAATTTCGTCCATAATTTCGTTGTTAATGTAAATGAGTTATTGACTGAATAGGCAGTGAAAAAAATCTATCGGTAAATTCTATTGGTGATAATCAATATTGATGAACATGATTGGTCAGTGTCTTTTTTATTTATTGTGTGTCAATAAATGATCAATTATTTGTCGATGGAACTCTTTTCGTGGTAAATTTCATTAGTGAATTTCGTTGATAGTGTATGTAACACAATCTTGTTGAAAACTAATTGGTAATCTGTCAACAATTGTCGATGGAATTGATTTTGTTAACGTAAGCTCCTTTTTTTTAGTGAAATACACTATCTTTCAGTCATTTATGCAAAAGAGCGAAATGTGTGTTTTTTGCACGGTGCAAGGGAGAGGCAATGGGTGGCTACAAGTGGTTCTTGCAATGGTTGACAACCTTGCTCTTTGACTTTTGATTTTCATTCTGATTTTTTTAATCTAAAATTTGAGTCATAGTAATAATAGTAATAAAATGTCGAAATGACAAAAACAAAAGCTCATTGGGCTTAATGGGCTCTAGAAACAAGAGAATGAGATTTAAGTCCAGCCCAAAGGAAAGAAAAATGGGAGTAGATTGGGTCCAAAGCCCAATTTTAGAATCAAATATAATAAGAATAAGCCCCAAAGAAACCAAGCAGATCAAAATAATTTGGGCTTAAAGAGGCTTAAATCATTTAGGCATTAACAATTAAATAAAATACAATAAATTAAATAAAAACAAAAAACAAAACAAATGAAATAAAAACAAAATGGGGTGTCAACAATGTCCAATATTAATTTTAGTTTCCACTTTCGTTAGATGATAAACCAAACTTTGATGGCTGAAAATGGACAATCGTTACAACCCTTTCAGCATGGTGCACTGTATTTATGGCACTGAGTTGAATTGATTGGTCATTGGAAGTGATATGCTCTATTTCTTTATATTGAATCGCTTGTGCTTGAAGTTAGTTCAGGAAGGACTTGGGCTTGGAAGAGGTGTAGCAGCTAGGAATTGAAATTGGGGAAGATCCAAGCAATAAATTGGCATCATTAGGTTTAAAAAAGATCTACTTTGCTCAAAGCCAATTATACTTGACTGAGCACTTCCATATTTGATTATATTATTGGCAAACCAGTAGTAATTTTTTTCTTATTTTAAAGAATTTATCATCCATGATAATATATGCATTGAATAACCCACTTTCTATAAATTTATAAAATTCAAGCATCGTGGAATTGATGGCAGCATATGTTATAGTCATGTAAGTTTCAACTATCAAATAGCTTTCGTTTATCCAGACACCACTCATTATTGAAATTTACACAAACTAGTAAGAGATAGTAGGAATAACAGAAAGACTTTTTTAAAGAAAAAAAAACCTAAAGAGAAAGCAAGGAAAATAGAGAAAACATGTAGAGAAGTTTTAAAGGAAATGAGAGAACTATTGGTGAGGCAAAATAAAACTATATACCAAAGTACAAAATTATACTCGGACTTAGCCCACGTGTATAGTCACGAGTAGGGGGGAATATACATTTTTTTAAGGCCTGGTTTAATCTTATGTGTGCATGAGACCTCATTCTTTTCTTTCTTACAACAAGTCTATTATGGGTTTTCATACATAAGGCACTTACCTTTCTTGTACCTTGGCAATGTGGGATGTTGAAACCTTATGAAATACACTATTTTTCGAATTATCCCCCATTTCTTTCATAAGGCTTCATAGGAAGTTTTTACTGGGTGTGAGTGTAATGCATCGTGATTGATGCTTTTTAAGTTACAAACTAGCCCTAGAGAAAATGAAATATAAATAATAGAGTTTGGTGAAGTTTGTAACTTCTATGAACAAAAATTCTTTATGTGAGATATGATTTTCATTAATCATATTACACCCTCACAATTTTTACTTTCAACATGGTTTTGCGCGAATAGACCATGCGTGTACTTGGTTATTCATAAGTGTTTTAGTGAACTTGCCACAATTCTCATAGGAGCGACCCCACTCCACACTTATATAGGTGATTCCATCAAGTGCATATTGCAATTTAATACACTACCCATAAAAGATATGGAACTCATTAAAAATTTAACTCAACCTCTCATTCGTTGCAGTCTTGCACTATTTACACATCATAAGAGGGATAATGATTTTTAATTGTGCATCAATTTATCAACAAAAAGCTTTTTATTACTCATATAAATCTAATTCATGGGATCTCCAATCACATAGGTTGAGTTACCATTATTTGTTCATTTTCTCAATTGGCTTAAGTCCCATTCCCCTCGATGTATCATTAATCAATTTTCTTTCGAGGGGTTTAGTTAAAGGATCGTCCAACTTTAGCTCCAACTTTACAAAATTAATGGACATAGTTCCTTCTCTAAGTAGTCACTTTACTATATCATGTCTCAAACGAATGTGTCTATTCTTACCATTGAAAGTTTTATTCTTTGCAATGGCTATTACCGTTTGGCAATTACAATGCATAGACACAGAAGGTGTTGGTTTTAGTCCCAACAGAATATCAGCTAAGAGGTTTCTTAACCACTCAACCTTATTGTTAGCCAACTCTAAAGCTACAAATTCTTACTCCATTGTAGATTTAGCAATTATTATTTGTTTAGTTGATTTCTTAGTTGTAGCACCTCCACCAAGGTGAATTCATAACCACTTGTGGATTTGTTTTATCTGAATATGAGATCTAGTTAGTATCACTATATCCATTATGGTCTCAAGTATTTCATAACTTTGCTTAAGGCAGTCCAATGATCTTGACTAGGATTTTATGTATATCTGCTCAGTCTACAAACAACAAAAGCAACATCAGGTCGAGTATAATTCATCAAATTCATCAAACTTATAATAATCTGAGCATACTCAAATTGAGCCACACTATCATGTTTATTTTTTTTAATTGGATAATACCATCATAAGGAGCATTCACAAGTGTGATATCAAAATATCCAAACTTTTTAAGTAGCCTCTTAATATAATGCTCTTGTGTTAGCATTGAGCCACTATCACATCTTATGATTTTAATACCTAAAATAACATTGGCTTCTCCTAAATCATTCAAATCAAATTTAGAAGCCAAGAAACATTTTGTTTTATTGACCACATCAATGCATGTACCAAAACTAAGCATATTATCAATATATAAACTAATAATCACACATTTATTATCAACAGTTTTTGTGTACACACATTTATCAACTTCAATAGTAGAAAATCCATTACAAACAAGAATTTGATCAAATTTTTCATGCAATTGTTTTAGTGCTTGGTTCAAGCCATATAAAGATTTAATCAATTTACCAACTTTTTTTGTTGGTCCCAATGGAGTGTTAGAGGGGGGGGGGGGGGGGCGAATAGCATTAAAAATTTTAAGCTCAGCTCCTTTTGAAAGATAGAGCTTTTAATTAATTAGAGGAAAATGAATATATAGCTTTTAGTGGCCAAAAGACACAAAGTAAGGAAAGGTAAAGAGAAGTGGACAATGCAAAGCTATTTATAGTAGTTCGGTTTCTTTGACTAACATCCACTATCTTGATCTCCTAATCAAGGATTTTCAACCCAACTTCACTAAACCAATGGAATTAATAGCATCCACCAAGCTTTTAGAAGGTGAGCTTCTAACCCAAGCTCTAATCCCTTACTATAAGCTTTAAAGTACTTCACACACTCTAATGTTTCAAGAAAAAGAAGCATAATTAAATACCTTTACAAGTCTGGATAGATTATAATCAAGCTCAAACACTTTTTCTGGATTTAGAATGAGAAACAAGTGTTTTTAGTGAATGATATTTGGTTTTTTGCTAAAAAAGGCTCTTCTTCCTTCAAGTATACATTCTTTGACCGTTTTAGCTTCTTTTTATACTTCGGGAGTCGAAGTTTCTATTAGAGATAGTTTCTAGCCATTAGAAACAACTCTAATGTAGTTCTAGCTGTTATTTTGTCCTTTAGTGTTTAAATTCGAAAAGATAGACGAACTTCGACTAACCGATTATAGGCAACTCTAACCAATTACAGTTTCTTTGTCTTGCACTGTGTTACTACTGTGTTCTCTGCTCTAACCTATTATAGGAGGCTCTAATCGATTAAGAGTTCTCTGTCTTCAAAATTCTCTTCTTCAGCAGACTTCCTCTAACTGGTTATGGCAGGCTTAACTAATTACAAACTTTCTGTTTTCACTTCTCTGCACAACAGTCTCCCTTTAATTAGTTAACTCGTCCTTTAACTGATTGAACTTTACTTCCTTCAACCATAACTGATTAAAATCACCTTTAATCAACTAGAAGATTTTCGAATTTTGAACTTCTCCATTTTGGCTCCCTGCAACTTTCAACTATATTTTCAAACTTGTTTTTGGTGCTTGAAGATACTAAGACCTTGTGCTCTAATATATTAACCAGACCTCTCAATTGACCAACATATTTCTGTTTTGCTTCAGCTTATCACATAGCCATGCCTTAATTGATTAAGGTTCCTTGATAATCAGTTACTAATGTTCTGTTTTAGTTTATTACTTGCTTTTTCCTTCTTAATTGATTAACTCTTCATTAAACTTAGCAAGCTCCTTGACTTGCCTTTAATTCACAACTTTGTTAGGGGTATTAAATTAAATGCTAAACACTTAAATAACAAGATTACACATTAATAAATGAGGAATGTTTTGTTATCATAAAAGACATATGGAGTCAACATTGTTTTCTTGACAAGGAAGAACACATCCTTCGGGTTGTGCCATATAAATTTCCTTTTCTAAATCACCATTTTAAAAAGTGGTTTTAACATTCATTTGAAGAACAACAAGGTTGTAAATCAAAGCTAAGGCAAATAAAACACGAATAGATGGAAATTCTTGTTACTGGAGCAAAAGTATCAAAATAGTAAATATTTTGTTTTTAAGTAAAACCCTTTGCAACTAATCTAGCTTTGTATTTATTGACAGAATCATCACGATTAAATTTTCTTTTAAAAATTCGTTTGCAATCAATTGGTTTGGCTCTAAGTGGTAAATCTACTAATTCTTAGATTTTATTTTGTAAAATCAAATCAATCTCATTTCTTATAGCTTCTTTATAGGCACTGTATAAATCAAACAGTTTATTAAAAGGCATGTTAATGATCATATGCCTACATATCGTATTCGCATGCATCCATGGTTCTAGCATTTTGACATCTTTTGGCTTGGAATTAGTCAATGTAAAAGCCACCCCATGATTATCAAAGATTGAAAAAATCCTTTCTTACCATCTTTTGAAGTTTTCGCCATTAAAAACTTCAATTTTGGAGATATCTGGAAATGGTTTGGCAAATGAGATTGAAAGCATATGAGGAACGATCAAAGGAGTGGGAGTCATGGTGGAACCTTTGACGGTGGTGGTGGCAGCTAAGATAGAGGCGGTAGTAGGAATAGTGGCAATGATATTATCAGTGTGGGAATCCATTATCCTTTAAATTGTTTAAATATTTGAGAAACAAATGAAAAAAATAATAAAGCAAGTGAAAATAGAAAGAAGTCTGAGGCGTGATTTCACTATCCTTAATGATAATTTCGACCCCTTCAAAGTATGAAACTCGGTGCAAAAAGGACTGTAATGGTTATCTTTCAAGATTCAATAGACTCTTCCTTATTAGTTTGTACAAACTAGTAAAAGATAACAAGAATAGCAGAAAGACTTTTCTAGAGAAAAAAAACCTAGCAAGAAAGCAAGGAAAATAGAGAAATGTGCAAAAAAGCTTTAGAGAAGATGAGAGAACTGTTGGTGTATTATGACTGAGGTAGAGAGGTTGTATTTATAGGGTGGAGGAAAAAGTTAATGTTACAAAATAGTAGCATAAAATCTGTGAAAAATAGAGGGAATTAAGAAAAATTATGCTGAGTCAAATAACATTTAAGAGAATTAGGAAATATAGGCTTAGTCAAATTAACAACAAAATCTGAAAAATAAAACTAAGTTAGATAAGGTTAACAGACTCAGTCAATAAGGCTGTTTCAACTACTAAAGGTTGAGGAAAAATAAAATTATGTACCAAAGTACAAAATTATACTTGGGCCTAGCCAATGTGTATACTTGCAAGCAATGGGGAAATATGCATTTTCTCAAGGCTTTGTCCAATCTCATGTGCGTGCAACACCTTTTTCTTTTCTTCCTTACTACAAGCCTATTATGGGTTTTCATATATAAGGCACTCACCTATTTTGTACCTTCGCAAATGGGATGTTGAAACCTTATTAAATATACTATTTTCCCAATGAATAGGGTCGTTGTCAAGGTGAATATGTGCACTGTCAGCTTGATTTAACTATTTATAATGCCAGATAAGACCTCCAATGGTTAAGTTGAGTAGTTAGGATGGTTGTTTCTATCATTGGGGATCAGCTACTATTAAGGTAGAAAGAATAAAAAAATGGCAAAAAGAAAAAAATAAGGAAAAACAAATAAAATAAAAATTTAGGGTACAATAAATAAAAATATACTAATTATTTATCAATAAATTATTATGATTTTTTAACACTGAATATTGGTGTAGTTTTACTTTTAACTATTTTTTATTATGTCATTGCTCTAATAAACAAGTAACTTATTTTAACAATGACTATTACTCATTGCCAATAAGTCTAACTCTTATATAAATTATATGACAAGAGTATAGAATTTTCATTATCAGAAAATCGGCTTTTAATGATAGAATGGAATTTGTTGATATATTTTGATGGATTGCTGATAAAAAATCGATGAATTTAAAATAGCAAACTTTCAACAAAACACTAATGGATCATCGACAAAAATTATCGACAGAGATAATTTTGTTAGTAATCGATAGGCAATTATTAAACGTGCATTTAAAGGGAAAGGAACGAAGGATACAAACTAATATACATCATCAGTAAATTTTTCGCTGATGGAAATTTCCTAAAGGATATTTCAACGAAAAATGTAGTTGGTGAATTGTTTAAAATACCGATGGAAGCATCAATGAAAATTCTATTAGTGATACTTACTAAGAAGGTAGTTTGATTGCTAATGGATTTGCCAATGGAATATCAGTCGGTGATTTGTATTAGACAAGGCATTTTAATTCGCGACTAAATTTCGACAAATATTTCATCAAAGAAACCTTCTTTTTGTTACCGACAAAATTTTTTTCGATGATTTCATCGATAGTTCAAATTAATTGTCCTAATCGAGTTCTTTCCCTTCATTTCTCCCTTTTGTTTTTTCTCTCTTCTCTATCCCTGCACCCTACATCAAGACTCGTTCATTGCCAACCCAATGCCGAGCCATCCCTTTAGTTGCTTACGCCTTCCCTTCGTGCCATGGTTTCCACCTGATTGGAGGCAAACCCATTGAAAATTGTCCCACCTTCCACTCCTAGCTAAGTAACGACAAATTTTGTATCTATTATTAAATGACATATATGATTGTTATGTATTACTTTTATTGCTAGATTGTTGTTGATGGTTTGGAGAAATTAAAAATTTATTATAGTGTTTGAGGAATTGCATTTGGCTTTCGATTGTTGTTGATTGGTTTGGAGAAAGTATAAATTTTCTATGGTGTTTGGGGGATTGTGTTTGGTTTCCATTTTATTCATTTGATGATTGTTTCTATTTGTATAATTTTATTCATGCATTATTGGGTTTGAAGATTCACTTGAATATTTGTGTTATCTAGATACTCATAAAATTCTAAATTTTGAGCAACATTTGAAATATAAAGCTTGAAACCAAGTAGTTTTAAGGTGTTCAACTTGGTTTTAATATCTTTTATAATTCTACTAAGTATACAAGTTTTTTTTCCTTAACATTTTCTAGTAAATGACATTATCTGTCTGTTACAGTTATAATTAAATAAGAATGCAACAAGATTGGAGTTGGATGTATTCTCGAGTAGGTTATAATGAATTCCTTCTTGAGTAGGTTATAATGAATTCCTTACTCTAAAATTTCAGAATGATGTAGACGAATTTATTTCATTTGCCTTAAGTCAACATAGATATGTGTGTGGGAACAAGATCATATGTCTTTGCTGATAAGGTTTAAGAACATTAATACCATAAAGGTTTACGTGTGCACACAATATGGGATTCACATGGTGACTCATTTCATGCGGAACAATCATCGAGGCATATTATTGAGGATAATGTTGGAGAAGAAGTAGTTAATGAAGGTTGAGTGGGAAATCCATACGCTAAAACGGTTATGGATACTTTACATCCAAAGTTTCAATTCAATGTTGTGAATGAAAATGAAAGGGTGACTCACGAGGATCCTAATTCTAACGTGACAATCTTCTTTTCGTTGTTAAATGATGTTGATGTAGCTTTGAGGTCCTAATTCACCAAGCACATAAAACAATCAACTATGTCCCAATTATTGAATGTGAAGTTATAGTTTAATATGAGAGAGGCTTGCTTTAATCATCTAATGCATCTAGTGAAGGAGATGTTGCCACTAGATGAAGCATTATCAAAAACTTTCTATAGAATGAAGGCAAATTTGAAGAAATTTAGGCTCAGTTATATGAAAATTCATGCATGTAAGAATAATTGCATGTTATTTTATATAAAAAAATGAGGAGTTGTCCTATTGTTCATGTTGCGATCATTCTCAGTATAAATTGAATAAATCAAGGTGATGAAGGGAGAAGAAAATTCCCTATGTAGTACTTTCCAATCATACCAAGGTTACAAAGGCTTTATTTGTTAGACAAAATCACATAATACATGACATGGCATGTCATGCACCAATCAAATGATGGAGTGCTTAGCCATCTTGTTGATGGTGAGGCTTGGTAACACTTTAATCACACCCATCAATCTTTTATTGTAGAGCCTTGCAAAATAGACTTTGCTTACGTTCAGATGGTTTTAGTCTATTCGGTCCGACAGCGAAATTGTATTTGGTGTAGCCAATTATGCTCACTGTCTATAACTTACCTCCATGGATGTGCATGAAGCTACCATACATCTTTCTTAATATGGTAATCTCATGGAAGACAAGTTCGGGAAAAACCATTAATGTTTTCCTATGACATCTGATAAATAAGTTAAAGGTTTTGTGAGATGAAGGTGTTGTCACATATGATGCATTTAGGACATAAAATTTTATTCTACGGGAAACACTTTTATGGGCCATTAATGACTTCCCTACATAGGGTATGTTGTCCAAGTGGAGCATTCATGGGCGTTTAGCATTTCTTTATTTCACGGAACATGGAAGGAGTTTCATCTTGGAGTATAAGAAAAAGCCTTGTTTTTTTCATTGTCATCGACAATTCTTGAAAATGGATCATTCTTTTTGTTGTCAAAAAGATAAATTTAAAAATGTGTTGAACAAGAACCCCTAATTAGTCTATTATCTAGTATTCAGATATTGGAGTGATTGGATTTAATCCCTAATATCACATGTGGGATAAAGGTTGGTGGGCAAAAGCTACTGAGTTTCGATCAAATCCATAATTGGATGAAGAAAAGTATTTTTTGGGAGTTACCATATTAGCATATGAATCTCATTCATCACAACATGGATGTGATGCATGTTGAGCATAATGTCTTTGAAAAAATATTGAACATGATGATAGATGTTCTAGGGAAAATGAAAGACAATATCAAGGTTCACAAAGATTCGGAGGTGTTTATAAACCAAAAGCCTCTTACACTTTGACTAAAGAGCAAAAGAACCTTGTGTATGCTTGGGTGAAATAGTTACGTCTTCCAAATGTTTTTGCCTTTAACTTGGCGATGTGTGTGAATGAGCATGACTATAAGTTTTATGAGATGAAAAGTCATGATTGTCATATTTTCATGTAGCCTTTGCTTCTAATTGCCTGTCGTGATATGGTTCCCCACATTATTTGGAGTCCAATTGTTGACATGTTACATTTCTTTCATGATTTATGTGCATCGAAATTGTGTGTCGATCTTATGAATGCATGGAAGGTCTATTGGGCTTTTTCTACTCAAAGGAGTATTTGTCGATCCACTTGGCATACAAAGCTCGAGATGGAGGACCAATCCATTATCTATAGATGTATGTTTTTGAGAGGTATTGCAAGGCATTTCGTTTTACACTTTATTCTTGATTTAAGGTTAAAATATCTTGTTCATGAGTTAACAATCATTTTAATATTTAGGTTATTGCACCATTGAAAAAAAAGGTGAAAGATCGAGTATTTGTGGGAAGATCCATTTGCGAAGCATATATCATTGAGAAAATATTATTGTTTTGCTTGATGTATTTCAAACTTACAATCTCGACAAGAATGAACTAAATGCCAGGGAATGATGATGATGATAAAGACGTGGGTGCATCTGGTCGTCTTTTTATTTTCGCGCACCCTAACTGATGTTTAGGTCAATTTAAGAAACGTCGATTCCTAGAGAAGGATGAGTACTACATGGCAGAATTATATGAAGCTTCAATCAAGAAAAAGAAGTGAATCTACTTGAGCTCTTTCTTTTGAACCCGAGGGTTATCAACAAATGAAAGACTTAATGAAGAATATGGATGCCAAGATATTGAGTATCCAATTGACCTTTGAAATGATCCTTAATAGGTTTCCACCTACACTCGAGTTTTCATCACAAGAGCCTTAGTCGAAGGCACACAGCCATAGACAGGGTCGTACACACCTTTTTCTGATGATATAGAGGAGGCATAATCGATAGCAAATTTGGGGTATATTAATTTTTGTCTTTGTATATGTAGGATTTTTGGATTTTTATAAGGATTTGAACAATTTGTTCAAAGTGATTGAATCCAAGGGGGTGTGAATTGGATTATTTTTGTAATTTTGAAAATCTACTTTTCAATTTTGAGAAAATGAAGTTCTCTTAGACCAAATTTCCAATTTGAAGATGATCAAGACAAATTATTTCTTGTAAATTGAGAGAGTTTGATAAACACAAATGAAATTAAAGAGACAAGAAGGAAGGAAAATCAACATAACAATTTTATAGAGGTTTGACCTCCTTGCTTACATCCTTTCCCTTAGATTTGCTAAGGAATTTAAAATCTACTATTGAAATCAAGTTTGTTACAATGCCTTTTGTGGATAAGCACAACCTTACAATGTTTTTTATGGTTAAAACACAACCACTATACTTTTCCAATTGGTTAAGGGATAACCACTCAAATTAATAAAGAAAGAAATAAAGGTGTAGCTGAGATGTCTCTTAAAGATTAAACAACAAATTACGTACAATTTTTGGTGAGAAAGAAAATGAGCAATAAAAACACTTTTGATGGTACAACTTGAAAACTTAAATGCAAGAAGAGTACAAAAAGTGTTTAATAATTTTGAGCTGAAATCTTCCCTTGAGGTTGTGTTCTAAAGTCTTCCAACCTTCATAAATGCTGAAGGAGCTTGTATTTATACTCGCTAAGGCTTCAAGGGTAGTTGAGAGTGCATTTAATGTGGAAATAGTCATTCTTTTCTTCATCCAAAGCTCCAATGGTCATATTGTATCAATACATAAGTGAATGTATTGATACATTGCCTTTTTTATTTTTGAATTCTTATTGTGATGTATAGATACATTTGTGCATGTATTGATACATTTGAACTTGCTTGTAAGGGTTTTGGTATTCTATTTAAAATGTATTGATACATATGCTAATGTATTGATACTTTTGAGAGAGTGAGTATTTTGTTGAAAATGTATCGATACATTTAAGAAATGTATCGATACTTTTAAAGCAATGAGCATTCTGTTGCATATTTATTGATACAATTAAGAATGTATCGATAAATTGAGTTTTCATTTTTTAAATTTTGACTTATCTCAAGAACATGTATCGATAGATTTGAAAATTATTGATATTTGTCCGAATGTATCGATACATGAAGAACATGTACTGATAGATTTGGACCCGAATGCATTGTTCAAAGTTCTTTTTCTTTGTTTTTCTTCTCAAACTCATTTGAAAGTGTGAAGGGATGGTTAGACTTGATATTCTAGGACTTTAATAAATTTTGATCATTTTCTTTTTGTCATTTCAAAACACGAGATTGATTTGAAAGCTATAAAGCTAATAATCTCCCCCGTTTTCATATGGCAAAACAATGAGCAAAATTTGTTAAACTTTTGAAAATGATTTCTCTTGAATTTTGAAGATTTGAAAGTTTTATTTAGTTTTGAATCCTCCCCCTCAATTTAAAGTCCTTTTAAGATTTTGTAATTTTGAAAATAGTTTAATCATTGTGATGAGAAAGTGATATAAAATTTGTACCATGATCTCCCCCTTTTTGTTATGTCAAAAAAGAAAATCAAGTGACAAAAGAAGAGTGGATTGGATTGAAAAGCCAAATGTAAGGTAAAAGTAGACCAGTGAAAAATGACCAACCTTCAACCCATAACAGCATCATATTCAAATAGAGAAATAAGTGCAGAATATGAAGATAGTAAATAGAACATCACTAGTGGACAATGTAGAATTAATAACTCAGTAAAATATAAAGATAACCATTCAAGGAAGGATAAACAAGAGAACGTTAATGTAAACAAGTTGAGGATTAATAGAATTAGTTGTTCATGAGCATAAAATAGCATAAAACATAAGAAAATCCAAAATTGGTCACCAATGACCATTTAACATCAGCTTATAAAATTTGAAAGAGACAAAATGCAAGACAATGCTTGTGATCAATAATGATTAAAATGGCTGCCATCTAATCTAAGGAATATAAAAGGAGCTTAGAGTAGGTAATGTCCCATGTGAGAAGCTTAAGAGGGTGGTGGAAAGTGAGCTCAAAATTGCTCCTCAAGCAGCTATTGGTAGTGAAGTAACTCCTGATTCTAAACGTCCAAGGCATCCAACTTGTTAACCACACGAGCATCCATAAAGTCCATAAAAGATAATTGGTAGGTATAAGCTTACTTTTTGTTAAAGACAATGGACATAGGTAGAAAGCTAAGGTCGACACTCCGGTGTACACTCGAACTTGCACTAAAGGTTGCACTAGGCTCAGCAAATGTGTCGTCATTTCCCCCATCCCTAACAATATTAGGTTCATTGACGGTTTCTTTACAGACCCAAGAATTGTTGACATACATAAATCCAAGTTTGTTGATGGCATGCTCATTGATCTTCGTGAGCATCGCATGTTATTTAAGTAGGTCACACCTGGTGTTGATGCCCTTCGAGTCAATGATGGCATTAATGGCCATGCCGTAGAGGAAGGTCTTATCAGACTTATTTATAATTTTAACATATCATCAAGTATGAACTTGGCTAGGTTGACATGGTGGTTAGATTTGATACAATACAAAAACCAAAAATCCTCACTCTTGATAGTGGAGTAATTTATGCCATGAGGGCAAAGAGTGTGGGACATAATGTGGTGAAGAATACGATGGTAAAATGAGAGCTGCTTGACACTAGTTATATTCTTTTCACTAGTGGGAGAGTAGGTATACATAGTGGACAGAACCTCATTGGGCAAGATCCCCTTGACATAGCCCAAATTCCCTTGATGGATATCAAAGTCTAAGACAAAATCTAAGGTGTGTTGGGTGACCACTATTTTCTTACCCATGACATAGGTATAGATCCTATCAATGTGTTTTACGGGTTCGCTATCTTCAAGCCCTGAAATTTTATGGTTGCATTAAAGTAAAACACCTTAACTAAATCGGCATGGTAAGTTCGGTTCATTGTCAAGTAATTAAGCCAACCTAGTTCTAAAAAATTATCAAGATATGAAAAATTAATGCTTTTAAGATAGTTAAAGTTGATTACCTGTACTAGCTTGACGTCTTGCTTGGTGTAATCCTTGTTGAATTTTCACTCTAGGGAAGGGTGAGAGAAGTTCTGCTTGAAGGAACTGTCATTTGTGTGTGGTACCGGTGGTGGTGGTGGTTGGAAGGAGGTGAAAGCATTTGGGGCAAAGACTTGGTGGCGAGAGGTGGTCTATTTGGTGCATTTAGGTTGGAAGGCCATTTAAGTGTTGATTTTGTGAAAAAAAAAACTGGTAGAAATAGTCAAAGATGGCTAAGAGGACTTGTAATCGGACCTATTTTGCCAAAAAATGAAAGAACTTTTAAAAATTTGAGAAATGAGAACCTAAGGTTTCAAAATGGGAATTTTGGGATTTTAGGCTAAGTTTAGTGTTTTAGGGAAAAATATGGTGTTTTGATCAATGAAAAATGGTTAGAAATAATTTAATTGGACTGGATATGAAGAAAAAAAACAAAAAAGATTTGAGTGGTTGAGAGAATTTGTAAGAATGAAGGTCAAGAAATAGTAGAGAATGAGTGCATAAACTTTTAAAATCCCAACATGTAACGATACATCTACTTGTGTATCGATATATTCATGGCAGAATGTTTTTTTTGGCTACTGAACGAAATGTATCGATACATGTAATATAGGATTTTAATTTTGGCTACTAGACAAATTGTAACGATACAAGGACAGATTTATCGATACATTTACTTTTTTTGCCTTGAACAAATTTATTTTGGCTTAAAAAAATCGTGATTTGGTCCAAACACTTGGTGTAATCAAAATGATGTGGAGTGTTGATTTGAAGACATTTGAAAATAAAGTCTAGAACCAGTGCAAGTGAAATTTGGACATTAAATCAAGAGTTTGTAGAGAAGATTTGACTCCTTTAGCAGTCTCTCACAAACCTTTAGAATTAGATGGCCATGGCATGAATGCAAAGTAATAGATATGGATGTGTAAGTATATAGCTGAATAACAATTATACATAAGAGTGTCATGGACATGCTAGTTTGTGTATGCACAAAGAAGATTCAAGTATCATGCATGGAGGCATTTCAAATATCATCTATAACTCGAAGCAAGAGAAACATTATGCATGTTGAAGGCAATATGGGTTGAAGAAATGGATGCATACATGCTTGTCATATCCAACAGTAGGCAAAAAAGTAATCAAAGGTAGCCACTAGTCTGAGTTTTTTTTTATAGTGGATTTATAAGACCTAATTCACTTTTAATTTAGCAGAATTATTCCCTATGAAGTACTTTTGTGAAGATGTCAGTCAATTGATCTTTTGTACCTACATATTCAAGAATAATATTTCCTCTTTAAACATGATTTTTAATAAAATGATGCCTTATTTCTATATGTTTAGTCTTAAAGTGATGGATGGGATTTTTTGTGAGGTTTATGGCACTAATATTGTTACATTTTATGGGAATTCTTTTCATGGCTAGTCCGCAGTCTTCTAATTGTTGCTTCATCCATAAAACTTGAGCATAAGAACTTCCGACAACCACATATTTAGTTTCGATAATGGATTGGGCTACATTATTTTGTTTTTTTGAGAACCCTGAGATCAATATACTACCTAAAAATTGATATGTACTGGGTGTGCTCTTTCTCTCTATTTTATAGCCTCCAAAATTGGCATCTGAGTATGAGTGGAGATTAAGAGTGGAATTCTTTGGATACCATATTCCTAGGTTAGATGTGTCTTTCAAATTATCTAGAAATTCTTTTGATAGCACTTGAGTGTGGTTCTCTAGGAAATGATTAAAACCTAGCACATAGACCAACACTAAAACTTTTGTATGGTCTATTAGCTGTGAGATAAAGCAAGGAACCTATCATAGATCTATAAAGATTTTGGTCAATGGGTGTACCTTTTTAATCCTTTTCAAGCATTGTTGAAGTACTCATTGGTGTGTGATATGTTCTTGTGCTATCTATACCAAAATTCTTGAGCATATCTTTTGTATACTTGGATTGACTTATTAATGTGCCATATTTTTTTGTTTCATTTTAGTCCAAGAAAATAATTTAGTTCACCTATCATGCTCATCTCAAATTCTCCTTGCATAGTTTTAGTAAACTCTTGACAAATAACCTTATTAGTAGCACCAAAAATAATATCATAAATATAGACTTGCACAATTAAAATGTCTTTGCCTTTGCTTTTGATGAAAAGAGTTTTGTCAACCTTCCCTCTATTAAAATCATTTTTGATTAAGAATTTTGAAAATGTTTCATACCAAGCTTTTGGAGCTTATTTTAAATCAACAAGGCTTTTCTTAATCTAAAGACATGATTTGGAAAGGTTGGCTTTCAAAGCCGAGAGGTTGTTCAACATACACTTCCTCATTAATTAATCTTTTTAGAAAAGCACTCTTAACATCCATTTGGTATAGCTTCAAGGACATATAGCATGCAAAGGCTAATAACATTCTAATTGCCTCTACTTTAGCTACCAGAGCATAAGTTTCATCATATTCTATTTCTTCTTCTTGACTATATCTTTTGGTAACTAATTTAGCTTTGTTTCTAGTTATGGTTCTATTTTCATCCATTTTGTTTCTAAAGACCCATTTTGTACCTACAATTAGATAGTCACTTGGCCTATGAACTAACTCTCATACTGGACATCTTTCAAATTGATTTATTTCTTCTTGCATAGCTAGTATCCATTAGTCATCATTAAAGTTTCATTAATGTTCTTAGGTTCAATTTATGAGATAAAAGCAACATATTCACAAACATTTTGAACTTTAGCTTTAGTTCTTACACTTTGATATGGATCACCAATGATTTTGCTTTCATCAACCTCTTTTCTTACCATTAGATAGTTGTTGTTGATTTCTCACGCAAGTGCACGTATCTGTCATGACCCAATTTCCCGGGCCATGACCGGCGCATGAGCTCAATAAGCATAGCTCACTAAGCCCAAGCAAGCCTATCCATTTACCTTTGCTTAACAAATTTATCATATCATGCATATACACACACCTTTTTCCGGGTGTGAATATAGCCAAAACATAATGGCATTATCGATAATAATATACATGCACTATACCAGTCATGTATTTAGCAATTTACATTGCATACACATATTCACATTGTTAGATTGTATTCACAATACAAAAGGACCCATGACTTCCAGCGGAGATATTTACAATAAAAGGGATTACTATCGAATGCCAGACACATACCCAAGAGATGCACTATGGGGACTC